>NC_133775.1:58234257-58447198 GCF_003597395.2 Chelonoidis abingdonii | reverse complement strand
GCGACAACTAATTCCTTTCCCCCCTCATTCCCCCATGGCAACTAACCCCGCCCAGGGAGACTCCCCCTGTCCCCCCACGGCAGCTAACCCTGCCTGGGGACACTTCCCCCCACCTGCCATGGCAGCTATCCCTGCCTGGGTAGCCCGCCTCAGCTCATCTCGGCTCCGCCTCCTCCACTGAGCAGGCCAGCGCTGCTCTAATTCTCCTCCCCACCCAGGCTTGCGGTGCTGATTGGAGGAGACTTTAAGTTGGGCTGTGTGCTCAGCGGAGGAGGCAAAGTGGAGGTGAGCTGGGGCGGGGAGCTGTTCCCCTGTGCGCCCCCCCATTACTGCGGGCGGCCCTCCCCGTGCCCCCCCACCCAGCTCACCTCCACTCCACCTCCTCGCCTGAGGGGACTTTTAGGCACCCCCATCACTAGGTGCCCTAGGCAGCTGCCTAGTTTGCCTAAATGGTTGCACCAGCCCTGCATGCTGTGCCCCCCCTTGCTCCTCTGGCTGCACCGCCCCCGCCCCCGGCTATACAGGGAGGCTGGCAAAGGACAGGGGGGTTGAGATGAGGGATGTAGAGGGAGGGTGGCAGGGAACAGGGGGTATGAGGGAAGGTGAAGGGGAGGATGTGGAGGGAGGAGGACAGGGGGGTTGACTTGAGGGGAGGATGTAGGGAGGGTGGCAGAGGATAGGGGTATGAAAGGAGGTGAAAGGGAGGGAAAGGCAGGGGAATGGGGTACATGAGAGGGGTACATGGGGTATGGAGCTTGGGGAGGGGTTACCGGGGATGGTATGGGGTGGGCTGGGGTCCCAGGGGCTCTCTGTGCAGAGGGGGCTGGAGCTGCCCCTGTGACTGGGAGAGCCTGGGAGTCCACTGCCTGCCCTTCCGCTGCTTTTTTCCTGGGTCCGGCTGAGCCAGCAGCAGAGACAGCAAACCCCACCATGGCGAATCTCCTGGCAGCCCCAATCACACAGCAAATTGGTAGCCGAGGTCGCACGTGGCTTAGTGGCCAGGAACCGGGGGAGCTGCAGTCTGGCTTGCTCACTCAGCCTGGAGGCGCTGCCCTTTCCGGGGTTGCTCGTGGAGCCTGGCTGTGGGCGGGTCGTGCTGACAGGCTGCGGCAGGAGCGGAGAAGCACTCTCCTCTCCTCAGGGGGAGTTTTATTCTGGTGAGCCAAGGGTGGCGCTAAGGATCCTGCTGGGAGTGACTGGCCGCGGGTCCGCCCAGTGTGGCTGCTGCGAGGAGGTGGGGGAGACCCTCCCTGTCCCAGGACCCAGTCAGTGCAGGAGGCGGGGCGGGCACCGAGCTGCCCTCGCAGCGGGTTGTGCACGGAGCTTGCCATGAGCAGTGCAGAGCTGTGGTGTCCGCTCCTCCACCGTGCACGGGCTCTGCTGCTGTCTCTGCTTTGCAGCTGCGCTGGCAGGGTTCTCCTGGGCCAGCAGGAACTGTCCGGACCTAATTGTTGACAGCTGCTTCTGCACCGCGGCGCACTCCAAGGGGCCTGGCCGCCAAACCGTCCACATCAAGGTTATCTGCGGGTGGAGGGAGAGTTGCGGGCCGCCATGCTGCGCCCCCCCCTTGCTCCTCTGGCCGTGCCGCCCCCTCCCCATGGCTCCTCCGGGTGTGCTGCCCTCCCTTGCCTGCAGGAACCCAGTGCTGCCCAGCAGACCAAGCTTCAGAGCGGAGGGAGCGTGGGCCCCGCCCTCTGGCGCCATGGTAACCCCTAACTAAGGCCCCACTTTTGGAAAATGCACTGAGGGAAGCGGCTGCTTCCCCTGCACCCTGCTAGCTACATTACTGCTTCCAGCATGACTGTGAACCACTGATAACTACTCTCTGGGAACCATTTATGCATCCACCTTTTAGTAGTGCCATCTAGGTTGTATTTACCTAGTTTGTTTATGGGAAGGTCATGTGAGACGGTATCAAAAGCCTTACTAAAGTCAAGATATACAACATCTACTGCTTCCCTCCATCCACAAGGCTTGTAACACCAACTGGGATTGATTAGTGCCCCTTCATTTCTTTCCAGATCCAGGGCTGTCCCTAGACATTTTGGTACCCTACACTGCCCCTTGTGGGAAGGGGTTGGCCCCAGGCCTCTGGGGGCTGGCCCAGGTTTCCGCGGGAGGGCAGGAGCTGGCTTGTGGGGCAGGGGGAAACCGTCCCCCAGCACAAGCTGGCAGAGCAGAGCAGGTTGGGGCTGGGTCGCTCCACTTCCTGCCACTTGGTGAGTACAGGGTGCGCCCGTCTGCAGACCCCTGGGACGTTGCTCAGAGGAAGGGGTGGGTCTGGGGAAGATCTGGGGCAGGAAGAGGCAGAGCTCATGGGGAAGAGGCGGGACAGGGGCAGCTTTCTTGTGCAGCTCAGCCATCCGAGGGATCAGGCTGGCCATGGAGCACTACTCAGCTGCATAGGGCACCAGAAAATTTGGGACAATTTAGTCCCCAAATTTCCTGGTGCCCTATGCAGCTGCGTACTTTGCATGTGGGTAAGGACGGCCCTGCCCAGGTCTTAATGATTTGTCTGACATTTTTCAATGCTTGCATCATTTTGTACAAGCCTAGGTTCTGGTGCCATAATATACACACTGTGCCATTACATTGTGCTGTTGTGCTGAAACATCAGTGTTGTGGAGCAATGATCCTTTCTGGGAATTTTCCTAACCTTCCATGAGGTAGGTCTGTGGAATGTGTAAGGCAGAGGTGGGCAAACTACGGTCCACTGGCCACATCTGTCCCGCGGAACCGTCCTGCCTGGCTCCTGAAATCCCGGCTGGGGAGGCTAGACCTCAGCCCCTCCCCTGCTGTTCCCTCTCCCCTGCAGTCTCAGCTCGCTGCGCCGCCAGTGCTCTGGCCCACCGCCCCTGCTGGGCAGCATGGCATTGTGGCTGGCCCTGTCATGGTAAAGGGATGGGGAGCGGGGAGTACCGAGGGGCAGTCAGGGCACAGGGAGTGGTTGGATGGAGTGGAGATTTGGGGGGGGGCAGTTAGAGAATGGGGAACGGGGGGTTGGATAGGCGTGGGAGTCCCAGGGGACCTGTCATAGGGAGGGAGTGTGGATAGGGGTCAGGGCAGTCAGGGGAGAGGGAGAAAGGGGGGTTAGATAGGGGGTGGGGTCCTGAGGGGCAGTTAGGGGATCTGGGAGGGGGTGGTCAGGGGGCAAGAAGCAGGGGGGGTTGGATGGGTCTGGGATTTTGAGGGGGGCAGTCAGGGGGTGGGACGTGGGAGGGGGCAAATAGGGGGCAGGGGCCAGGTTGTTTGGGGAGCCACAGCCTTCCCTACCCGGTTCTCCATATAGTTTTGCAACCCCGATGTGGCCCGCGGGCCAAAAAGTTTGCCCACCCCTGGTGTAAGGGCTTAAAGTTGATGCTAATTGGAGATTGTATGTTCATGATGTGGAGCTGGGCTGAAGGTTTATATTGGGGTGTGGTTGATTTTTTTTCTTCTATTCTTTCCCGCCATCCCTTTTGCTTTCTTTGAGCCTGAAGGGGGAGGGCTCAATCATGATTCTGTGGCAAGATCCTGGGCCTGCTTTCAAGGCCCCGTTGCTCTCATTGGTTTAGCCGGCTGTGCTGTCAGGTCTGTCTGATGAAGCCTACGTAGAGATCTCATGTTTTGCTTTGTGCCTCACGAGGTTGAGTTACCAGGATGGGCACAGCTAGCAAGGCGCAGTAGGACATGGCTCCGTGGGACATGCATGGGGTGGCCCGAAGGGTCAGACGGGAGCTCAGCAAAGGGACCACTCAGTACAACTTTGGGGGTGTGTCTGTACTATGGATGCCTGTCACCTGGGATGGAACTCAGCCCTGGCTGCTCCCCCACAGGACCTGTGTAGGAACCCCGCCCCCGCCCCATGGGCAGCTCCCACCTATGGAAGGCTGGCCCAGCCCCAGCAGGGGGAGGGCTGCCTCAGCGCAGTACCTCGCTCGCACCACTGGGTGGCATTATGTGCCGCTGGTGAAGCTCTAGCGTCCCTCCGCGGCTCTCTATGGTCTTCCTGGTCGAACGCCCCTCAGGCACCGCCCTATGGTCTGGTGGGAGGACACAGGGGCGGGGTGTTTGTGCGCAGGCGCACAGGGTGGGCACCACGTGAGGGAACGACCCGGACGCGAGGACACAGCCCGAGCCCGCGGTGGGGCGGGGCCGGGCCGGGCCATTCTGGGGGAAAGGGAGGGAGGAGGACTTGGGGCAGGAATCGCCATGGGGGAGGGGCGGTAACAGCAGAGGGGGCGCTAGCTGGGTGGGGGGAGGGACAGGGAGACACAGTGGCAGTAACCGCGGGGGTGAGGGAGGGGCAGTAATTGCATGAGGGACAGTAATTTCGTGGGGGGAGGAGCAGTAATTCTGAGGGGGCAATAACTGCAGAGGGGCAGTGATTCTGGGGAGAAGGGGACAGGCTGATGCAGGGGCAGTAACTGTGGGGCAAGGGCTGTTGTGCTGCACTCTTGGTGCTGGCAGACTCCCTCCCTTACCCCCCTTTTCTCCTGCTCTTCTACCCCCCCCCCCCGCTTGCCTGTCTCTGGGGCTTGCTATAAAAGTCCATCACTGAGGTGGTTCCAGTGCCTCTTCTCCCTGCTGGAAGCTGCGCTCTCTGCTCACTCTGTCTCTCCCCTAGTGCAAACATGTCGGACCAAGAGCACCTCATGGACTTGCTGAGGAAAGAGGTGAGGTCGCTGCTAATGGCTGTCAAAGAGGGCCTGACCCCAGTGCAGCTGGAGCAGGAGTACCTGACTATGATCGGCAAACCTCTCCCATTGCGCATGTTGGGCTACCGATCCACCATGGAGCTGGTGAAGGACATGCCCGATGTCGTCAGTATCTGCTCCTGTAGAGATGGCTGTGTTGTACTGAAAGGTGGGTGCGTGACTTTCCTGGGAAGAGGAGCAAATGACTTGGGAACCCTCACCCTAGCATGGGAAGACATTCAGTAGAACAGTCTCATGCTGTACTTGTAGTCTGTATGTGCATGATACAAGGCTGTAGTAGCTTGTGGACCCTGGATGTGGAGTATTTGGACGTGGAGGAAGTTATCCAGATCCTGCTTATTTCTTGTTTCCTCACCTTTGGGAGCAGAGTCTTTGGAATGATCATCATCATCAGCAGCAGCAGCACTGTTTTGGGAAGAGTGAGTTTTGCAAAATTGAAGAGGCAAGCAGCCTCAGGGGGAGGATGACTTGACATTTTAAAATCTTTTTTTAAGAAATGAGGGGTGATGTGGAAATGCTGGGAGAGCATAGCTTGGTCTCCAAAAATGTTCGTAGAATTCTTTGGTAAGCTCCATAATACCAATCCATCAGTCCAGAGAGATCTTGCAAGGCTGGCTGTGTGCTCCCTATAACTGAGGGTATTCACGGTTTAGTATTAATAACATCAGCTCTCACTGGTGGTGCTGGCTTGTTTTAAAGGCATGTAGATAAGTGCTTAATTTGAGGCCTCCCAAAGCACCGTGTAAGTGGTGACAGATATGGCAATTTCCTGATGATATTGAATTAAGGTTAAATAGCTTTGGAGTCCACTGTATTATAAATGCAAAGTTTGTATTATTGTATTGTACTGTATTATTGTGGGATTGTATGCAACTTCTCTTGGAAGGAAAGACTTGGCCAATATATACTCTGAGAAGTGTTGAGTTTCAAAGGACTCTTAAACAATATGCCAGACAAGAAGGATCTTTTGGAACAAAGTTAAGTGGGTTTTCTAGGAAATACCTGGGAGGAGGTGAATGCAGAGTGCCTCCTCTGGACCCAACTTTTTGATGCTATTCCCAAAGGAGAGTGCCATTGTCTGACTGACGTATGCATGGCCTCTCAAACGCAAAGACACAAGCAGTATAAAGGAAAGGCCAATCTATGAATGTGTGTGTTTTGAGCAAACAGCTGTTGTAACCACGGAAAAGCCCCATAGTGGGGTTCGAAGGAGCAATCACCTACTAGAACTCTTGCTCAAGTTCAGGTTGATCGCTAATAAGCTTATTTGCATAGTGGGTAGGTTCTTTTATTGTTTTAATAGTTTTTCAGCTTAACAATGAATGTGCTTGCTTAGAAAGGGCTGTGTGGTAACTTATAACTGTGGGCAATTACACTGTTTGTAGCCGCTGGTGAGAAGGCAAAGCACAGATGGAGACCTGCTTAAGCAGTCTGACTTACTAGGGAACTGCAGCCTGGAAAAACCCCTGTCAGGAGGGAAAGAGATATGAGTCTGTGCCCAAGAGAGGTGAGGAGCTGGGAGTCAAGAGTGGGTGCCCTTGCTGGAGCACAAGGGGGAAATACACATGCAGTTGCCGTGAATTGGCACCAGCTATGTATATACAGGGATCACTTTATCAAATAGTTGTGCAGTTTAGCTTCAGTATCTGCATCAGTGTAGGGCAGTGAAAAAAGAATGCTGTATCTGATTGAAATTGGAAAGTCAGTTTAGGTAGAATGTAACTGCACAAATTGGAATTAGTCCAGGACACTGTTGCTAACACCTTTAACATTGTGAAAAATGCCATGCTGACAGGTGGTTAGGGTCTTGGCTTTACATCTTTTTCGAAAGGCTGTAGCTCCAGTAAAGCGCATTGTGCTGTAGCACTATCAAAAGGTCCAGTAGGGTTTTGTTGCAATACTGGCTCACAGGGAAGGGTGCCATCTATTGAGCGGCCAGCACAGCCTTCTACAATATCTGGGTTCTCTCGTATGATCTGCTGTTCAAGCACTTAGTAGACTCAGTAGCCCTTTCTGCTTGGATCATGATCTGCTGAGATCATGATGCTGACACATTGTCCTCTATGGGATGTTAAAGCTGATCCAGACTGACTAAGGGGGGGAAGATAAAAGCTGTAAGTTACTGTGCTTTCCATCATTAATGGTAGAGTTCAGCAATAACTGAGTAGTGCAATTTGCTCTTTGAAGAGGACTGTTTCCTCAGAAAGGGGCAAGTAAAAGGGAAAGGGGAGAGAGGAAGAGCATTACCCAACACAGCTTTAACTATTTTTCTGCTTCTTTAGTCATTGCAGATGAGACCACCAGGGGGTTGGCAAGTTTGGTTGCCAAGCAGAGGACCAGTTCTAAGGCGCAAAATATCATGCGAAGAACAAATGCCTTCTCTCGCCCCCGCCTGCCCCGGCGGGGCCGGACCCCTCCTATCCTGCCAGCTATGGTGAAGAGTGAGCTGAAAGACCTGCTGAGTCTGTCCCCAGTCTTGCTCTCAGATTTTGATAAGGCCTTCGCCAGGCGTTTTGGACGGACATTCCAGTATACGCGCTATGGATTCTTGTCCATGATTGAAGTGCTGAGCGCAGCCTCTGATATCATTGCCATTGAGCAGACCAGGGCGGGCTCTCTGCTGACCCTGAAGGAAAGCCCCTCAGTTAAGCCACAGCAGGAAAAGCTGTCACAGGGTGAGGCTGTATATGTATTTAACTTGGGGCAGGTAGTTCTGATTAGCACATATTGTCACTTTTTTTTCAAGCAGACCGTGTTTCAGCTGAAAGGGCCTAGGTCTCCACTGGCTGCACTAGCACCCATCCTTTAGGATTCACACGCAGGAGGGCTGCAGTGGTGCTGCTGCCACAGCTGTGTGCCCAGCCCAGTGCCAAAGGGTTCTGGCTCTGTATGACTTGGGACTTTATTACATGGTTCCTCCTCTGTGTTCTCCAGGGTAGATGGATGGAGAGGGGCAAGTTTAGCTAATCGGAAGTGTATACTCTATAGATAGCTTTTATTAATATGACAAAGGTTGCCTCTTTGTTGTGGAAATGGATAAACATTGGTGTGAGCCCAACATTGCCTGCTGGCTTGACAGGGCAATGAAAAACTGTGATCTGCATGTTCACGTAGTTTGATTAATGCCATGTATAAACCTCTTCTCTGCTTAAGGTAAGATGATGATGATTCAGCCAAAGAAAGCAGAGCAGGCCAAGCCTGATTCTCTGCTACCACCTGCAGTTAGGACACCCCCTCCAGGATCTGTCTTATGTACAGAGAGCCTTGAAACACCAAAATGGGGATCAGAGCCAGTGGAAGCAGCAGTAGGGAACTGTGGTGAGAGACTGAAACAAGTAAGTAACTGAAGTAGTGAGCTGTGGGGTCTCTTATCCTTAAGCAGAGTCATTTAATAATGTAATTGTTTCTGGGATATAGTGTATCATCAGTACAAGGCAAAACAAGGTTTTCTAAATTGTTTCCTGTTGCACTAATCTGAAAACAAATTGATATTGGCATGGGAATCCAGTGGGCTATCAGAATCCTGTTTCTGATATGCAAAATCTCTGTACTCCTGTTACAGATCACCCATTGGCCAATTCCTGTAATGTTACCTAATGATAGAGTGCCTTCCACTCAAAGATCTCAGACCACTTAACATTAAGCCTCATAACCCTCCTGTGAGGGTAGATAAGCCATGGTAACTATTCCCACTTTACACATGTGGAAACTGAGGTACATTGTGGTTAAGTCACTTGTCCTAGGTCACACAGAATCTCATAGAGAAAGGAGTAGAAACCAGGAGCCTTGAATTCTTGTACTTTGCTCAGACTACTAGATATACTGCCTCCCAAGGACAAAAAAGAATGGAAACTTTTCCAGGTAATGCCAAAACTGAAAGACACTATTTCACATGTCCTTTCTGGTCCTGATGGGCTCTGTGCTGAGGTAGCATATAACTGGACCGTTTATTAGCACCAGGGAAGGGCTTGGTCCAAAGGCCAGCCATTGTTGTTGAGTTCTGTGTGCTAGGCAATATTCAGACAAAGGAAGATACTCACTCTCCTCACCCCAGTGTGCTTACCTAGGTGATCAGGCACAGACAATTCAGTACTGACCCACAATTAATACAGTGGTTAATGGTACAAATGGGAGGTGGTGTGGATTATTTTAGATCATTGTTGATGTACTAATGGAGCAGCATGTGTTAAGGAGGGATTTGAAATGAATAATACTTCACACCTAAGAGGGTCATTTAGCAAATGAGAGAGAGAGAGTTCTGTATGTAGGGGACAGCATGAGGGTAGATGCATAGACATGAGTGGGGAAAAAATACAAAGGTTAGGTTTTGCAGGGAGGTTTGGATGAAGTGTAGGCTGTGGGAGGGAACTGATCCAGAACTGTAATAGGCTGCAGTATAATTAGTTCCTGCTAGAAGGCTCATATGCCATGGCAAGAGCCTTAGGGACAAAGGAAGAATGAAAGAAAGTGTGTGAGATGTTCTGAGAGCTCCAGAAAGCTTGCTTATGGCCAGGGTTGTACCTACCCATGTGCAAAGTACACAACTGTGTAGGGCACCAGGAAATTTGGGGCACCAAATGCTGCTCCAGCTCCTGCCCCTGCTCCGCCCAAGCCCTGCCCGCCTCTACTCCTTCCCCAAAGCCCCTGCCCCTGCTCTGCCCCAGCTCTTCCCTCACTCCCCTGAGGTCTGCAGCAGGGGTCGGGCCTGCACTCATCGGTGGCAATAAGCAGAGTGACCCGGCCCTAGCCTGCTCCGCTCCCCTGGCTCCCAGCTGCACCGCTGCTGAGTGCTGGGGTGCAGTTCCCCCCTGCTCCCTAAGCCCCAAGGCTGGGAGCCAGGGGAGCAGAGTGGAGTGGGCTGTGGCTGGGTCACTCCACTTCCCACTGCCCCATGGGTGAGGGGTTGAGCCTGCCCTGTACTTGCTGGGTGGCAGGAAGTAGCACGACCTGGGCCCAACCGGCTGCACTCTGCTGGCTTGTGCTGAGGCGTGGTCCCCCCCCATCTCCCAAACTGTCTCCCTCTCCCCGCCTGTGGAGGCCTGGGGCCAGCCAACCCCCGGTGGGGTTGCATAGGGCACCAAAATGGCTAGGGATGGCCCTGCTTATGGCTGGCATGAAGTCTGCTTTATGATGAGGTGGTGCAACACCGGTAGTATAATGGCAAATGTAAGCAATAATTAATTGGAGACCCCTGCATCACAGCAAGACCCATCATCAGTATTGGCAAGCTACAGAATAGTCACCAGAGATTATGGAGGGCAAGAACTACTAGACATTCCAAGTGCCCTGTATCTGAGCAGTTTTAGAGTTAATGGTTGTGCATCTTATGCATGCAGTGTGTTTTAAAAATTCTTTGCTAGATGCTGACATGCAATCCTAATCTCTATGTAATTTCCACTAATAAACAAATCTTTTATTGTAATTATTGCCCCCTTGATTGCGCAATTGATATGAGTTTTCTTGAGCCTTGGAATTCACCTTTTTGTTCTTAGTATGATTTTTGGCTTTTTCTTTGAAGTTGGAGAAGGATATTAAGATGATCTTTGCACAGAAGGGAGCCGGAGGGACAGTCAGCTCAGAACTCAAAGAGAAGATCCGAGTTGTAAGTGTTGTTCATATCTGGAAATGTCTCTAAGCTTTGGGCAGGAAGAAGCATTTAGACATTAGCATGTCTAAGGCCCCATCTACATGACGCGTGAAATTCGATTTTAGATACGCAATTTCAGCTACGGGAATAGTGTAGCTGAAATCGAATATCTAAAATCGAGTTACTCACCCGTCTTCACCGCGCCGAATCGATGTGCGCGGCTCGCAAAGTCGAATCCGGAACTCCGTTTGTTTTGGTGGAGTTCCGGAATCGATGTAAGGGTGCTCTGGGTTCGATATATCCCCGTCTAGACGAGATGCATATATCGAACCCAGAGCTTTCGATTTTAACGCGCCGAAATGGCGCGTCGTATAGACGTGGCCTAAAGCCCTATGATCAAGGAACACCACAAGTGCTTCTCAGTAGACTTGGTGGTTACAGGTAAATTAGGGAAGATGATGTGGGGTCAGTAATATGTTTCCTCTGTCTTTGGCATCAGATAATCTGTATTCTCTGCTGGGTTTTTCCAGGCTATCTATGAATCCTGATGCTTGTGCAGAACCAGAACCTATGAAAGGTGGAGAAGCCCTATAGAGTATTTAAATGTGTGTATTTAGGGGGAGTGAGATCACATTGGAGAATAATCTACTATTCTCTCTTTTACTGCTAGTGTCTTGAACTGTTCCCCTTCACAACAACTGAAATTTTACAGATACTTCATGTACTAAAGAGCTCACCATCTTCCTATAAGTGTGGACAGTACCTTTCATGTTATGGGTACGCTTAAGCACACTGAAATACAGTGGTGGGCTGCTAATTGAGGCTTCTCAGCATAGCTATCTGGGTCGGGTTCTGAACCTGGAGGTGGTGAACAGGTAGATATGGGAGGCATGACTACTTTGTCCTTACTATATTGCTAAGTGGGAGAGGGGTTTTTGGCTAGATTTGGCTAGGGGTGTTAGGATGATGCCTTTTTGGAAAAGAAGGTAAAGGTATGGAAAAGGTCTTCAAAACCACTGGCCTAGATTATTTAGCTGGGAATTAGACTTTTGATCCTTGCAGCTATTCTACAATGTGGAATGCTCATAATCCTTGTATACAGTAGAGCTTCTCTCTGCACACAGTTCAGAGATGTGTGGACTTGCTGATTGGAACAGATGAATCCATGCCAAAGTAGATACTTTTCACTGAAATTCTCTCTTGTAACCGAGTAGGCTCTGGGTGCACTTTCTGTATCTTCTAGCAGGGTCTGTGGCCACAGCTGAGGCCAACAGGTCAAATGCAAAATGCAGATCATTTAAAGGGCTCTTCCATTTGCTCCTCCTGCTCGTTTCACTGTGTGGGGCCATGAATTCCAAACATACACATGCTAACTGTTGTCCTTTCCTCTCTTTCCAGTTTATATGTACCCTCAGAAATTAAGTTATGCAAGTCTGAGGTTCTGGATAAGTGGCAAAGCACTGCTAATTGAGGGCAGTGACAGATAGAAGGTCCAACACGTCTAGCCACAGGGGCTAGTATTAAAGTGCATGTTATTAAAAAGCTAGGGCCCCTGACTTTCTATAAGTACTTGTTTTGCACGCATAACATGCTGTTTAGTTGTCTGTGTTGCAGTATGAAGCCTATTCTTACTCTCTCTTTCACCTAAGGTCCAGGTACACAACTGTCTGGTTATGATGTGTCTTTTCCTATCATGTAGGTTGCAGCCCAGTATCCTGAGGGTTTGCTTGCTTCTAAGCTACCTGGTGAGTTTGAGGTAAGTTTTGCCTCTAGCAGGTAGGGAGTCTTTGTTCAGTTTGGTTAAAGCTGGGCATAGTACATGTAGATCTCTGTAAGCTTCTCTCTCAGCTCTGATAGAGCAGTTTCCTCTTTTCAGTGCAGGTCCCCTCCAGAAGAGGGTGCCAACTCTGTGTTGGCGCTATGGTGAAGATCAATATCCGTAGGAGCTAAGATGATGTCGCCTAACTCATGTCCATTCACATGCTGACAAAGAGGAAATAGGAATATTCCCCCAAAACTTAATTACCCCAATAATTCTCTTAAACAGTTTTAAAAGGGTATTTTATTTAACTAATCTTGAGGCAGGCCACAGAGGCTGAAATATTGATTTTTCTAATCTTTGTGGAATCCTGTAAGTAAATGAAATACCCTTCTTAAGAAGCTTAAGAGAACTGAATATATGTATTTTGAGAAATAGTCTAATTTTGTTTTTGCTATTGAGGAGCAGCTCCACTAATATTAGGGAACTAGTGTTCAAGCTCGTTCTGTCTGGGTGCAGGCTTCTATCTATAGTCATGTGTTCAAGCGAAACACATTCTTTGGTCGTTTAACAAAATTATTAGATATGCAAAATGTAAATCTACATCCTATGTCTGGTTTTAGGGATCAGGTATGTGTCTGTTACATAGCAATGAACATTGTAATTGATGCGCTGTGGAGTGCTGCATTCCATGTCCAACATCAAGAATGAGAAGGTTGCAAGTCATCTGGATATGATTTGTACCAGCTTATAGTCCTGACTGTGAAACAGTTCTGTTTAAAAGATACCATTGAACTGTTTTTATAGCTTTGGAATCTTTTTCCTCCCCATACTTGTAACTCCCTTTAGAATGGTGTGTTCGCAGTTTTTTTTAAGGCAGTAGAATATGCCTTGTAAAACTCTTCTTTTCTGGCAACAGGCACGTTTTAAACAGAAGCTGTCCGTGAAGGAGCTGGGGTTCTTAAATGTGATGGAGTTCGTTGGGGCCCTTAATGATATTCTCTATGTTGAGCGCAAGGAAGGCGGACAAGACTGGCTGGTCTTTGATCTTGAATCCAAGTGCTTAGCAGATGGTAAGTGAGGTTTGTATGTCCATGTTTCACTGTAGGGCAGGAGTCATCAAAATACTGCTGGTGGGACAGATGTTACCAACGAAGATGTACAGCAGGGTCCCTTAAAAATGGGATCTGTAAAAGAGAAACAGTGTCTACAAGTCTCATCATGCAATTCATCACCTTGGTCTAAACAGAGTAGCGTTCAGAGCACGATGCAGCATTACACACTAGGAGCTTTGCTCATTTCTTACCATTGGTGAGTGGATTTGTCAAGCCTGAGTGAAACTCTTAGATTTGACATTTATATTCAAAGTTAAAAACCTATTGAGATGAATGGGGGGACTTCACATCTGTTTTAGAATTACTGTCTGAGGCTGTCAAGAAAACAGAATAGCATAGATCGGGGTAGGCAATCTATGGCACGTGTGCCGAAGGTGGTACGCGAGCTGATTTTTCAGTGGCACTCACACTGCCCGGGTCCTGGCTACTGATCCGGGGGGCTCTGTGTTTTGTTTTAATTTTAAATGAAGCTTCTTAAACATTTTAAAAACCCTATTTACTTTACATACAGTAGTTTAGTTATATATTATAGACTTATAGAAAAAGACCTTCTAAAAATGTTAAAATGCATTACTGGCACACGAAACCTTCAGTTAGAGTGAATAAATGAAGACTTGGCACAACAATTCTGAAACGTTGCTGATCCCTGGCTTAGGTTCATTGCCAGAGAGTATTTTCACAATAAAGGCTAGCCACCCCTCCCCCTTTATTTATTTATTTATTTATTTTAAATCAAAGATTAGATTCTGCTGCAAGTATTGGAATCTGCGACCAGTATCACAGCAGTGGAAAGTGTGTGGTAAAAGTGCTGTCCATTTGAATTGTGAAGGCAAATCATCTGCTTCTCCTTCTCTTCTCTGTGGAGGGAAGCTTGCTTTGTTGGCATCTTGCAGATTATGCTTTAATGCAGATATTTTTGAAACCTTTTTGTTGTGGGTTCAGGAGGGAAGTTTTTATCAATGAGTTTTGTAGCATGTGCCACTGGGCAAGGAAAGAGTTTTTTAGTGTTTCTGCTTTTGTATCTTGATGTACATCAGTTCTTTTTCTCATTGCTTTCTGAAGCCCAAATGGATGTGTTCTCCTTCCTTTCTTAGGGCCTTATCTACAGACGCTCCCCAACTTACGCAAGCGTTCCATTCCATTCCGGAATGCCTTGCGTAAGTCGAATTTTGCATAAGTCAGGAACGTATACCCAATATTTATAGACGCCAGAAAAAAAAAAAGCATACAGAACGTATGGAACTTTTTCCATAAGTGCGCATTTCAAAAGTCGGGTTTGCGTAACCTGGGGAGCGTCTGTACGCTAAAGAAATTGATATCAGTGTAGTGTGACTTAGCAGTATAAACTGTGGCATTGTAAGCCCTGTTTTACAGCAGTATGGTGTGTCTACATTGGGAATTTGTGCAGGTGTAATTATCTTGATGTAGTTACGCGAGCGGCAATTTCTTTATTGGGTTAAGTCACACTTGTGTAAGCCCTGCATTACTTCAGTGCAACATATTTGCGCTAGAGTAAGAGCAAAGGTAAATTTCCTGAATGTAGATGGAGCCTTGGAAAGTTACAGCTCTAGCTTTTAAGACAAGTGTGAGTTTCATCCTCTAACAGAGCACATTTGGTTCCATTAGATAAGCAATCAAAGGATGAGATCTGTCAGTCTGATTCTTTGACATTTTCACTAGGTGCTGCTGAGCTCAAGGTCTCCAGCTGGGATTTCCATTCTGAGAACGCGGAGGCTCTGGACCTGAAAAAAAGCCAAGTATTCGATGTGGTAAAAAAGACAGTGAAACCAGTGAGTGTCTTTCAATAATGTAATGACCAGGGGTGCTTTTCAGGTTTGAAAGCTGTGATTTGTGTGGCTGGCTGCTGGGGATTTAAATATCCCTTCAAGAGTGTACTGTTGCCAGACTCAGCCTTGCAGAGTCACTAGAATCTTTCTGCATCTGTATCCAGCCTATCCAAAGCCATCTTACCTATGGACATTGTGGATTCTCCATCACTTGAAGTTTTCAGACTGAGATGGGATATTTTCCTAAAAGATATGCTGTAACTCAAATAAGAAGCTATGGGCTTGATGCAAAGAATACTGGGTAAGGATCTCTGGCATGTTATGAATAGGGTCTTACAAATTCACAGCCATGAAAAATGCATCATGGACCATGAAATCTGGTCTTTTGTGTGCTTTTACCCTATACTACACAGCTTTCATGGGGAAGACCAGCATTTTTCAAACTGGGGGTCCTGATCCAAAAGGGAGTTGCAGAGGGAAGTTGCAAGGTTATTTTAGGGGGGTCAGAGTATTGCCACCCTTACTTCTGTGATTACCTTCAGAGCTGGGTGGTGGGAGAGGAGTGGCTGTTTGCCAGGTGCCCAGCTCTGAAGCCAGATCTCAGCCAGCAGCAGCACAGAAGTAATGATGGCAGTATCATATCATGCCATTCTTACTTCTGCGCTGCTGCTGCTGGTGGCTCTGCCTTCAGAGCTGGGCTCCCAGACAGCAGCTATCACTCTCCAGCTGCCCAGCTCTGAAGGTAGGGCCACTGCCAGCAGCAGCACAGAGGTAAGGGTAGAAGTACCACAGCATCCCCTACAGTAATCTTGCAACCCCCCCCCTTCCCCACAACTCCTTTTTGGGTCAGGACCCCTACAGTTACAAACACCATGAAATTTCAGATTTTAGTAACTGAAATAATGAAATATACAAATTTTTAAAATCCTATGACCATGAAATTGACCAAAATGGTCTGTGAATTTGGCAAGGCCCTAGTTATGCAGGAGGTCAGATTAGAGCATCTTAATGGGCCCTTTTAGCCTTAATATTTATGAATTTGTTCATTCTGTTAAGTACCTTATTCCCACAATGCAGTTTCCACCTATGGTAGTTGATCAGGGGATCTTTTGAGCTCATCTGCTTTGCTTCTGCATTGTCCAGTAGGGATGGCTACCAGGTGAAGTGAGGTGCCTTTCTCTTTCTTTCTCCCTTGCCTCAACCCTCCATGTCCTGAAGTTACTTCTTTGGCACACACTCTCCTTGCTGGCACAAGAAGCAGTGTATACAGATGGAGTCTGAATCTCTGTAGGGCAGCAGAAAGCACTACCTCCAGGCCACTGCATGCACCCAGATAACTAAATGAAACCAAAAAAGATTTAGTTCACCTTTTCAGTCAAGTCCTCTCATGGAGGGGACTGGCTTTCTCCCTTCTGGGGTTGCCTCTAAGTTTTGATGACAAAATAGTTTTTTGTGTTTAATAGCTTATTTTCCAGGCTCCCAGATGGGAGCTGTTCAGAGGTCACTCTCAAATCTGGTGTGAGGTATCTGTTCCCCATTTGCTTTCTTGGTGGGCGTAACACATACCAGAGAGAGTTCTTGGAATTTCTCTGTTCCCAGAGAACTTTCTGCTGACAGATCTCCTCTGCTGAGCCAGTCAGACACAATGGTTAATTGGAATCTTTGCAATGGGTGAGTCAGGCACTCCTTCTCCTTCATTGTGGGTCTGAACCACTCCAATTAAATCTTCCAGCCCTCGTCATTTGAAGACCTCAAGAGGAAGGGCATTGCAGTAGGTCTTAAGCAGTGCTTAATTTGTGCCAGGGCTGAGCCCTTGCACCTCTAGGCTCGGCAGTTCAAAGCCCCGGAACCTCTGGGCTTCTCACATTTCTTATCAAAGTAAAATTATTGCTTGAGCACGAGCACCAGCACCTCTTTCGTTACAAATTAAGCACTGGACTTAGGCTGTACGGTGCCACTTAGAATCCTTTCCAGTAGGTATTAGGACAAGCCCCACCAGCACTGGGTTTTATCTTAATGGGGCGGTTGCTTGTCCTTGTTCAGTGCACCCACAGCACCAGCATTTAACCATCTGTCTGAGCACCAGATCCTTTTACTCCTTTTCTTGGTTCTGCAGTATCGGGATGTGGAGGAGCTACAGCTAGCATGGGAGATAGCAGAACCAGAGATCCCCCCTGATGCTGTTCAGGACAGAAGCCTTTATTGTCTCCCTGCACTGGACAGTAGCACCCTAGTGGGTGTCTTTGTGGAGTACATCATCTCTCCTAACCAGTTCTACATCCGGATATGTAGCAGGGAAACGTCTGAGATGCTGGAGGACATGATGATTGAGATGAGGTGAGACAGCATTGTATCAGCTTTGTGCTGTGGCCTGCTGTGCAGATTCTTCATGAATGTGTATGCATGTGCTATGCTGCTGAGAGAGCGTGGCACCCAGCTTGCTTTTGTGGTTGGTATTGGCTTGGGTATGTTGGTGCAGATGTGCATGCACTCTGCTCGTTCATGTATGCCTAATACTTACTCATTCCTCTATAACTGGCAAACAAGAACTATGTTTGGTGGCAGTTAAGGCTGCAGCAGGACACACTTCAGCCACCCAACATTTAAAAGCATGGAAATAAATAGTTATGGCAAAGGACTTACTTCACACTTTCATGTTGCCTACAACACTGTTGATATAGGACCCCTTAAGGCTTTCATGTCCATCTCTAACAGATACCAAAAAGCACTACTTACCCCAGCTTCATCAAACTTGCACAGTAAGGCAATACCTTAACAGTTACTTCCTGTGCTTTTGTATCAGCAGATCAGCACATCTGACTGTCATGCTATCCATGCATTTGGGAAAGTCATTATCTAAAGGTTTTGTGTTAAGTAAAAGGTTGTTACGACTGGGGTACATGTTGCTTTCAGGGATAGTTATGAAATGCTCTTTAGCATCATTACTGATGCATAACTCATATTCTAGGAATTCATGCATGAGGAACAGGAAAATAACTAAAGGACTGCTCCCAGAATGTGTTAGATTTCTTGCAGAAGGAGTACCAAAAAAGTGATACAATCTTAATGAAAAATTGCCAAATAGGGTGACTTTTAAATGCTTATAATTCTCTCTATTCATTTTTCATTGAACCACTATGAAAAATTCAAATAGATTCTGGTATTTTTTGACATTTCAGCAAAATAAAGGTTGACAGCTTCTGTTAAAAACTGAACTCTGAAACACAGCTCTAACTATACTTTTTACGTATACTTTTTTACATACTGCTGTGCAAGCAACCTGGAACATCACTGGCCCCCTTAACTCTCCAGCCTGGGCTCCATCTCTCAATGCTTTGCCAGTGACAAGCAGCAAACTCCTCCAGGCACTGTAATCACTCAGCCATCAGCATGCAGAGGCACACCCAGCTAAGTGGCATGGAGAGCATTCATGCAACTCATGAACTATACACAGGGAAACACCAGTAAACCTCCCAAGTCCCCAGCATTGCACCCCAGAAATATACTGTCTTCCACTGCTCAAGATCTTCTCTTGAACAATGGAAGCTCAGTAATTAGTTCGCACCTTCATCAAAGGAAAGTAGCTATGCACCAGCCTTTGTAATCTGAGCAGATTCCACAAGCACTTTGGACAGACTTACTAGTAAGGATAATACATTCAGATAAGTTTATTAACTACAGAAAAATAGATTTTAAGTGATTATAAATACGGCTCAGATTTTGTCAGAGATATTCAGTAAAAATTACGGACAGGTCACAGGCAATATACAAAAATTCACAGAAGCCCATGACCTGTCAGGGATATTTTTAGTAAAAATCACAGACAGAATGGGGAGGGAAAGGGTCCAGTGCCCACAGTGGCTGGGCTGCTGTGGGGTCCAATCCCTGCCCTGGTGGGTGGGCAGCTGTGGGGAGCTCAGCTCCCCAGAGGGAATTGGAGCTCTGAGGGACCCCTAGGAAGCTCTGGGGTCCCCCTGCTGCAGAGCTGCTGTGTGCCTCCACCAGCAGGCGATGAGAGCTGTGTTGCTGCCTGCTGACAGTAGTCCAGCCTTGGGGCAGAAAATGTCACGGAGGTCTCTGGAAGTCATGGATTCTGTGATAATCGTAGCCCTAATTATAAATGGTAGGCACAAAGATCAGAGATAGTTACCTTAAGAAAACAAAAAGTAAACTCATTATCTAAATCCTAAACTTTTAGACTAAGCAAGAATTGAATCAAACAGTTTTTCTCATCTCACTGAATGTTGTAGGCAGGTTCTGGTTCTTAATTCTCAGTCTGAATTTCCCTCCCAACATGAGACCAATCTCCTCAGTTCTTAGTCTTTGTCTTGCCATTGTTCTTGTTGTCTTCGGCGTAGGTGAGGGACAAGAGATGGTTTGATGATGCCACTGTCCCTTATTTTATACTCTCAATCTGTCCCTGGAAAGATACTGGTCCAGGCATGTCCTGGTGGGCCTTGCTGAGTCAGAGCTGAGCAATCCCGATTGTGTGGTGCTTGCGCAACTGTCTCTTACAGAACTGTAAATCTCTTGTTTACAATTCCCATGCTGATCAGTGGTCATTAAATGCCCATCTGGGTGTGAGTCACCATCCCTGTTGTCACTGGAAGGCTAGCAGTGAGCATATCCCACACTCATAGCACGTTTCAATAAGAACCATATAGCAAAATCTTATAACATCATACATAATGATATACATATTTTGACAGAACAATGAGTTTCAGCAGATCATGACCTTTCATATGATACCGTGCAAGGCACGCTTTATTATGAAATATCACAACCATATACTGTTGAATATGGGGATTGCAGGATGCTACTTTGAAGTACAGTGTGTCACAACTGTACCTACTGTATTTTCGGGAAGGCTAGTAAAATCCCTGTATGTGCTTTATACTCAAGCCTTTGAATTTGACTGTGTTCATCATAAATATTTAAAGTACCTGTGTATTCTACCCATGTGCTATAAGAGGATGATATGGAAAGGTCACCTTCACTGTTAAGGAAGATCTTCCTTTACATTGTCATTCCTAGATCTTATGTTAACTCTGAAAACTGTTCTCAGCTCTGATGTTTTACATAAGGCTCCTTGAAAGCTCGTATCAGAGAGGGTTAAAGGAAAACAAGGAAGCAACACTGTATTGAAGTACCTATGGAGTTCTCTCTCTACTGCTTCCTGCTGGGCACTACCTTTTTCTGTGGTGTCTTGCAGACGATGCTATTCAAATAAAAACGTTTCTGACCGTTACGTCATGCCGGAGGCCTTGGTCCAGCCTGGCCATCTTTGCTGTGTTAGGATTTCGGAGGACAAATGGTGGTACCGAGTCATCATCCACCAGGTGCTCAGCGAACAGGAGGTGGAGGTGTTCTTCCCAGACTTTGGAAATCTGAGGACTGTCCAGAAGTCTTGCCTGAGATTCCTCAAGTAAGTTAATTGCGGTATTCTGGCTAAGGATATTCTGGCTAAGTGCTGCCAAATCTTCTCTTCTGGAACTTGCCCCTCTTTCACTCCCTTTGGGGAAAGCTGCATAAACACTGTCAAAATAGAATTCACAGTGTTTTCTAGACATATCTGGAGTTGTCATTTATTCTGGGGTGAATGTAGAGCATCAGTTATCCTTATCTTGAGTTGGTTGGAGTGGAGGGAAGAGAGCTTTTTTTCATCTTCCTCCTTTCCCAGCCTCCGCACTGTTCTCCTGTCTCCTCTGCCTCTCTGCATGGGGGCTTTAGCACTAATTGGACCAAAAGTCATAACTATTGGTCTTTGTTTAATGAGCTGCAGTGCTGAGATACATTTGGCATGGGGCAGTGTGTGGGAACTGGCACTGCTGTTGTCTGTGCTGTACCCATTCTTTGGATGCAGGATGTTGATTGCCAGGGCTGTTCATCTGGCATTTTTCACAAGCATATAACATTAATTAAAAAAAAACAAACTATGAAGTGGCTGTTGGAGTTGAAGGTCAAGAGGCTAAATGGCTCACAGAAACTTGTACCATCTGTGTTTTTAACCTTTGGTGTATGATGAAATGATGGATTTGATTCCTGTTGCAGGTGCTGCTATTCAAAACTTCCTGCCCAAGCTATCCCTTGTTCCTTGGCGTGGGTGAAACCCATACAGGTATGTATCCGCGTACAGTTTTTCACTTGTGTATATATAATGGGACTGTGCAGTAGACATTGGCCTCTTGCCTACTTGAAATAAACTGAGTAATATTGATGTTGACAATCACTGGACCTGATCCGAATCCCATGAAATTTGGTGGGAGTTTTGTTGTTGTCTGTCAACTTATCATTGTTCTCTTTCTGAATATTCATAACATGCTTGTTTGCATTCTGTCTACAAATGGACAGCACCTGTAGAGGTATTCATTATGCCATTGAATAAGTTTTCTCCTCTGCCCTGAGTCCTCTGTGACCCTTCTGGAGCCTGGGGAAATGCAGCGCAGTTTTCTCTGCTTTAGATATTTGCTTTACTTGAGTGATCCACATTTATTCAAAACTTCCTTCACAAGTAGGGACTGACCAGGACCCTCTTTAGAGTTAGCCCATTACCCCTTACAGCAGGATCCCTGATTTCCTTTCCACTCTAACTTCAAAATAGATAAATAAATTTCCATCAGACTTTCTCAGAACAAAAAAATTTGTCTGGGGTGAAAAGTGTATGAAAGAACCCCAGAGAGGAAAGGCTTTCTAACAATAATATATTTTGGGTTCTTTTTATTTCCTTCACATTCTAAGCATTTAGGTTCAGATTTTCAAGCTTTTCTTCAGGGCTAGAAACTTTTTTTATAAATGAAAGCTGAAATTCTTCTTTAGTCATGAGGCTTGCAGCAAAGCATCGTATATTGGAAGACTCCTGATAAAACTTCGGGAGCTGGCCACACAGTTTCAGTCTTTGAAAAATAAGAGCTTAGAGTGCAAATGGCTTCCCAGTGGTAACTCCAGCTTTGCAGCCTTTGTACATTTTGAGTAGTTTAATTTAATTGAGTGTTGGTAACCTTGTCAGATTCAGTTTGGTGCATTTTGCCTATCTGCTGCATCCTTATTACACTTACTTCAGCTAAGCCTTGCCTGGTTGTGCCCCTGAATCTAGCTTGCCTTCGCCCCTTTGCATCCACGCTGAACTTTCTAGGAGTGAGAATAAGCATCATATGGCTGCCGATGGGCTATTTTGTAATAACCTGTTTATCTCTTTCTTCAAGGGGCATTGGACCACCAATGCCATTCTCCAGTTCTGGAAGCTGTGTAACCTGAAGCCACTGGTGGGAGTGGTGGATGAATATGTGAACAGTATTCTTCACCTCTTCCTGTGTGACACTACCGCTGATGAAGATACCTACATCCATCAGGTCTTGAGAGCAGAGGGCCATGCTGTCATTTGCAGAGAAAATATTCCCTCCAAGGTGAAGAAGGGCAGAGGTGGCGAGTTTGAGCTAGATTGTTCAAGGGAGGGGCTGTAATATGGTGGGAATTTGGATTATGTAACATGGAAATTTTACTTTAACAAAAAGGAAATGCAACAGGAACTTCCAGTGCACCTTAAAATGTCACTCATCCACGAGAGGAGTCTATTGGTGCAGTATATTAATACAATAGTCCTTTATCTCATAAAGCTTAAGTTCACACTTATCTTAAGAAACAGGTTTTCACAGCGTGAGCACAATCAGACATTTGAACTTCATCACCTAACCACCACTGTGTAGTGCTGCAGGGTTCATGTGTGCTTTCATCTCTGCTGCTCAGTTGTTTGAAAAGCTGCCAGGGTTCCATTGATGTAACACAGAGGATTCTTTTGGTTACATTTGCTAACCCAGGTTTAGGAGATTCTTAATGTGGATATTTTAGTATCATTTATTGTATACTCATGTACTGTGGACAGGGACCTTATATAAATATGGAAAAAATAGATTGAGAACTGTAGACATTCTCAACAGCAGCCCAGAACTGGGATAGTAGTGAAGAGCCTGTGTTACAGGGCAGGATTAAGGTACACAGGTGCAACTGCCTATAAGATACTTGCCTTTTCTATGCCTGGCTCTCACCAGTTCTGTCAGTCTATCATTTTTAACAGCACAAGATTTGCTCAGAAAATGGACTAGAACATTTAGTTCTAGATCTTTGAAATTGATGAGGTTTTACTGTCTAGTTTGAGGTCTGCTTGGAAGTCTTCTGCTTTGTGCTTATGTTTGTTAATGAAAGAACTCAAACTGTTGTGCGGTTTTGGTACTTTTGCTCTGGAAATATCAGTCTCAGGTGATTTAGCTGTAATTAGCTGATTTGCTTGAAGCACAAGGTGAATTACAAGAGGTAAATCTCCAACCTTGTCTGCACTGGCTGCTGAAGCCCAGCTACAGCATACTGAGTTTATACACAGATCTAGGGGTAAAGATGCTAGTGTGATTGATTTTTTTTTTTTTTTCCTGGTAAGTGTACAGTGGCCTATGCTACAGTTCCACGCTAAATGGATTATGCTCCAGCACCAGATTATAGTTTAGAAAGGGGGTTAGGCTGTTAAACAGTGTGGTAAAAATGTATAAGTATAATATAGGTAAGAACAGCCAACACCATGATTTGAAAGTGAGAGTCAGTACTGTTTTATCAAGAACTATAAACAAAATCCCATTATTTCAAATATCAGTAACAGGCAAAACCCAGGGGCCTTGTGTCCTTTGCTTTAATCAGCATACTGCACAGTAAATCTTGTGGCAAGAAGCCTTGCCATTTTGGCATGTGTTGTGTCTAGATATCATTTGATGAGTAGTTTTGTCACTGTGGAAAACCATTTAAACTTTTTGCAACAAGGCAGACTCTGCCAGCGTCCAGATGGCTCTCAAGCTAGCTCCCACTCAGTTGAGTAGCAGGTTGCTGCAGTTTGAAAACCGTTTCAAAATCTTGCTCTAGTTTTTTTTCTTCATTTTCTGTTAAGTATAACACACTTTATTGACTGTACTGTACTGTTTTTTATTTTTAATAGGGGTTCATAGAACAGAACCCCTCAGAATTGTACCTGCAGCCCAGTCCGAATGATGGATCATCAGGGTCACACCTTCCCTTACAGGAACAGGAATCTTTCTGTGAAATCAGCAGGGCAGTGAATCCAGAGCTGAATGAGAGTGAACCATATGCCCAGGTGGGAGGTTTTTAGCTCTTCTGTGTCTAAGACAAGATGAAAAACAGCTGTTGTGTTGGGAGATTCTGGTGGGTTGGTACACAGTGTTTTAACTCTGTGGCATAAAAAAGCAAACAGGTGCCATAAGAATAAAAATGTTTCAGATGGGACACAAGTATCTCATCTAATGCTTGCCTTCGTCTTTTTTATTTTCCTGCCTGCTTGTCTGGTCTCTTGACAGCTCTTGGGTACTCCATAAACTTCTAGGTATAGAGCCTTCTTTGCTCTGAGACGCCTGTTCTACTTACCCTTTGAACTCAGACTTTTACTTGGCTGTTGAGTTCAGATATTGTACCTTGGAATCAGCCTTGACTTCAGACTTTTCCCTTTCTCATCTCCTGTGTCTTCACTTGCTTTCACCTTCATCATAATATTTAGCTCTTTATATAGCACTTGACCTCCAAGTACTTTACAAAAAAGGAAAGCATCGTTGTCCCATTTAGCAAAGGGGAAAACTGAGGCACAGAGGGACAGTGACTTGTGTGTCACCCAGCAGGTCAGTGGCAGAGCCAGGAATAGAACCAGTGTCCTGAATCCCAATCCAGTGCTCTCTATCCACTAGGCCACACAGTGGTGAAATATTTATAAACCAATTTTGTCTATTTCTTTCTTACAGGCTTTTCTGTGGCACACTTTATCAGGGCGTCTGAGCACCTTTTGAGTAGATCATAGCATCATAGGACTGGAAGGGACCTTGAGAGGTCATCTAGTCCAGTCCCCTGCACTCATGGCAGGACTAAGTATTATCTAGACCAGCAGTTCTCACACTTTAGCAACCCAAGGACCCCTGTTTTGATTTAAAATTTTTTGCAGACCCCCAAGCTCTCTGGTCAGCCCCAGGCCCCGCCCAACTCCACTTCTTCCCCCAAGGCTCCACCCCCACTCCACCTCTTCCCAGTTGTTCCCTGGCATGCAGGAGCCCTGGAAGGACGGAGGAGGAGTTGATCAGTGGCGCTGATGGCCCTGGAGATGATTGTCCCCTCCCTCAAGCGCACCTTGTCCCCCCTCCTGGGAGAGTGGAGGAGGAATTGATCAGCAGGGCCCATGGACCCCATTCTGTGGACCCTAGTTTGAGAAATGCTGATCTAGACCATACCTGACAGGTAATTGTCTAACCTGCTCTTAAAAATCTCCAGTGAAGGATATTCCATAACCTTCATAGGCAATTTATTTCAGTGCTTAACTACACTGACAGGAAGTTTTTCCTAATATCCAACCTAAATTGCCCTTGCTGCAATTTAAGCCCATTGCTTCTTGTCCTATCCTCAGAGGTTAAGGAGAACAATTTTTCTCCTCCTTCCTTGTAACAATCTTTTATGTACTTAAAAACTGTTACCATGTCCCCTCTGTCTTCTCTTCTCCAGACTAAACAGACCCAATTTTTTCAGTCTTCCCTCATGGGTCATGTTTTTCTAGACCCTTAATCATTTTTGTTGCTCTTCTCTGGACTTTCTCTAATTTGTCCTCATCTTTTCTAAAATGTGGTGCCCAGATGTTGAATTGTTCCTTGACCTGAGTATTCTAGGAACCATTTTTTAATCTCTCATAATATAACTAATTTAAAACTAGTGTAATAAATCTAAGCATCCTGTTTTAAACACCATGCACAGTGCCTAGCACAATGACCCCCATCTTTACTGGGGCCTATAGGTGTTACTCTAATACAAATGACAAATGATCATGCTCTGCTCTCAAGCAGAATGAGAGCTGTGTGTCTGCATTTGGAATCTTATAGTTAATTATCTTGCACAATATAAATATTGTACATGTACTGTACAGAATTGTACCTTACTACTTTTGTTTATGCTCTTTTGAAATAATAGATGTTATGGGTGAGTCCTTGGTTCACTGGGTGGATGGTTCTACATATTTTTGTACAGTCATTTATGTCAAATACAATAAATATTTTAAAATCAGAATTTAAAAAAAAAACAAGCCAACCATGTACAGTCGAGCTGAAATAAAGTTGCTGTTCTCTTTCTAGAGATCTCAGGTTGACCAGAAGGATGCAGTGTGCTTAGCACCTGAAGGAAGGGTACAAGAATACGCCTGCTCTGTGAATTCTTATTCTCTTACTTCATGGGACTTACAAGGCAAAAATTCGCAGGAAAGTCCAAATGGAGAGCCCAGAAAGCCAAAACTGGAAATGCAGGTGAGGTTGGGTTTTTTTTCCAATACTGAATAACTTAATTGAGGTTGAGCTGAGACTGTCCCTTAATCAGCTTGCAGCTGACAGTAAGGCTAGGGCAATTCCAAAAAGCATTTTGCAAACGTGTTTAACTGCAATGAAGGGTAAGGAAGAATAAGACCTAGAGAGGAGCTCCCCAGAGGAATCAAGTGTTGGTGACAACTTAAAACTGCTGTAATAAAACTGCAAACTTTAAATGTTGTTCAGGAGATGTTTGCAAAGGTGGTTAATCTTTATACTTACAGGTGGTGGCAAGGTATTAGGATAGGAACAGTTTTGGCAATGAAATTTTGCAGACTTGGGGATGACAATATGAACTAGTGTTAGTGGAGAAGAATGCTCTTAAGCAAATAAATGTTAACTTACTAGCATGCATTTAAACAAAATGTAAGTAGAAGAAAACAGTGGAATTGAACCTCCCAAGAAACCAGATTCTATACATCAGAGTATTCCGCTCATCCACAGAAAGGAGCAAAATGCTGGAACTACTCCATATCTTAGGACAAAGAATGGTGTTGCGGAAATGCTGCTAGTGTCTGCTGTATTAAAAGCTTCCAGACTTAGACATGCAATTACTTTTCTGTCCATTTTAAAGTACAGTAGGTTCTGTTTAATCAAAATCATTTTTCTAATTTATTTAGTTAAACTGGTGTAGACCTTTGTGTGGACACATCTAATTAGCTTTGATTTGACTTAATATGGCGTGCTGGTTTACTGGTCAAGGCTTTGTCATATCACTTGAGTTAGGAGAAGATTGAGTCTGTTTGCTTCCTTAGAGCCTAGGAATTTTTCCTCTTAATTTCCAAATTTCTCCTGCTGTGTTATAAGTGCAGTGAAGTATTAGCACAGACTTTCTTAAACTGCTACGTGCTGCTATATGTATCATTTGGCAAAGGGTTATATGGTGTGATAAGTGCTTTGGGAGGGATAGCTCAGTGGTTTGAGCATTGGCCTGCTAAACCCAGGGTTGTGAGTTTAGTCCTTGAGGGGGCCATTTAGGGATCTGGGGCAAAAATCTATCTGGGGATTGGTCCTGCTTTGAGCAGGGGGTTGGACTAGATGACCTCCTGAGGTCCCTTCCAACCCTGGTATTCTATGAACCTTCTATTTATTAGCAACCACTCGGTTCCCAGTAAAAAGTTGTCATTTTTCTGAAGGTTGCTAGTAAGAGGAGGGAAGGCTTGCTGGGCTACAGCCAGGGATGAATGCACTGGGACATGCTAAGCACCCTGCCCTGGATCTGGGTGTTCAGGCTTAACATGTCCCAGTGCATCTTTCCCTGGCTGCAGCCCCACGATCCTTCCCTCCTTTTACTAACAACCTTCAATAAATGACAACTGTGAAAAGCCTCGTATCCAGACTGCAGTGGCCCTCCCAGCTACTGCCCTGTCTGTACCCTCCTCTCCCAACTGCAGGCAAGCTTGTGGGTCTGTACCCAGGGAAGTTGCCATAAGCGACATGCCTGTTGCCAAAATGCAAGTCTCGAACTTAAAGTCAGTGGGATGAGGTTGGTTCCTAGGCATATGTTCCTATTAACGGGAAGTTGTTAATATTAGTATTGCTATTAAGCAGTATCCACTGTAACTATCAAACCTCACTGAACTCTTGAGGCTAAGAGGGGTATTTAGAAAATGGAAAGATGGACAAGGATACGGAGAGATGAGTTCCACTCTCTGCCCTTTATTAAATGGTTTCTAGGTTCTTCACATAGTCTTATAGAATATCAGCTTGAGTTAGTTGCTTTTTTTAAAGGGAAGTCCTCATCTGGACATACCATCCTTAGAGCCGGCGTCTGTGATCTCAGACATCTGGAATGAAAAGTGGTTGCCTCTGCAAACCTTACAGAAGCAGACTGGTATTGGCCATGACACCTTGCAATTGGATACTGTGATATCTTCCAGCCAGACCTCCAGCCATGAAGGCAGGAATCAGAGCCTGCAAAGCAAAGAGCAGCTGCAACAGGTTACTTCTAATCTTTCGTGGAGGGAGGAAAATGGACAAATGCCCCATGGTGACATCTGAAAGGGATTTAAACATCTTGTGTATGATGCACAGTAGGCTTCATATGCTGATTTAATGGGGAAACCTGGCCAATACCCTAAAGCGGAAGTGTGTACGAAGGGATACCCCATTTTGTCCAGATCTGTGATTTCAGGGCTCCTTTCTTGCTGGCCTCCTACACCAACAACTTCAAGTTTTTGTGCCTGAAAAGTTTTTTGTTTGGAGATAAAATGAGAGGTTTAAGTCCACTTTCAATTAAGGGTTAAATAATCGATCCTTTAATGCTATTTCTCTCTTGGTTGCAATTTTTGCCAGATTTTTCATATGTTTCTGCCCTTCCCGCTTTCTCTCTTCTCCATACTCACTGTACTGAGTGTCTTAGGCAGGGCATTTTGCTGCTGCTGAAGAGACTTCGGATCATGTGAACATGACAAGGACAGCAGTTGAAAAGTCAAAATACCCAATCCAGGAGACACTGGATCTGGGAGAAGTCCTGGAGTCCACTGGGGGGCTGAAGGTAAGTACACATTTTCTGGCCTGGCATAATGGTGTGTTTTGTTTTAAAATTATTTTAATAGTCCTGGAAATATTTTTTTGGTCTTTATTAAATTGAAATTTTAGTCGAAATGAGACACAAATGTTTTAAGACAATCCACCTACCTCTGCGTCTAGATTCTTACATTTGTGCCCGCCACCAGTTTGTCTGAGTGCCTCCCAAATTAATCCAGTTATAGCAAGTAACATTAAACAAAATGTAATGTCTCATTCTCATTCAGTACCTTTGTACCAGAGAGCCATGCTGTGACAGTGTACCCCATAAGGCTTTATGGGGAGGGGTGCTTATAAATGTATGTATGATATAACTGGAACAGAGTTTTGCTACTTATGCCATTTAACACATCTATGTAAAGGTTATAATCTAGTGGTTATGTTCATCTTAGTTGTATGCAGGTACCATTTGTGTGTTCAAAGTTATGAACATTGGCTGTATATTTGCTTGATTTCTAAGTAGCCGTAGAACACTTGGTCACTTCTTGGGAAAGGAATATGCAAGTTAAGTGCTCAGTCAGGAAGCACTTAACAGACAAAAGAGCTTGGAAGACTCAATCCACATAAGATCTCTACCTGAGGATGTTCAAAGTAGCATGTGGGTAATGGCTGCTACCTGCCAGTCCTGAGTCATGCATGGGCATGTGACTTGCCCATGTGATTCCAAATCTCCATTTTGTTACTGGATTCACACAGGGGGAGAGAGGGGTGTATACCCAGAAGAGAGAGTCTATTTAAACCATTGGGAGACCCCTTCATTTGGTCTTCAGCTGGCTAAAGAGGGAGCCTCTCCACCCCCCAGGATACTTGAAAGAAACTGGAACAAAGGACAGTAACTACAGGTGGTATGAGTGATTGCTGGACCCAGGCTAAAGGAGATTAGCCTGTTAAAGGGAGTATTCTGGAACTGGTGAGGATCTTATCTGTATTCAGTTTCATTAGACATAGATTTGCACATATTATTTTATTTTGCTTGGTGACTTACTTTGTTCTGTCTGTTACTACTTGGAACCACTTAAATCCTACTTTCTATATTTAATAAAATCACTTTTTACTTATTAATTAACTCAGAGTATGTATTAATACCTGGGGAAGCAAACAACTGTGCATATCTCTCAATCAGTATTATAGAGGGTGAACAATTCATGAGTTTACCCTGCATAAGCTTTATTCAGGGTAAAACAGATTTATTTGGATTTAGACGCCATTGGGAGTTGGGCATCTGGGTGTTAAAGGCAAGCACACTTCTGTTAGCCGCTTTCAGGTAAACCTACAGTTTTGGGGCAAGTAATTCAGACCCTGGGTCTTTGTTGGAGCAGACGGGAGTGTCTGGCTCAGCAGAACAGGGTGCTGGGGTCCTGAGCTGGCAGGGAAAACAGGAGCAGAGGTAGTCTGGGCACATCAGCTGGCAGCTTCCAGGGGGGTTTCTGTGATCCCGTCACACATGTCATGCTTTGATATGATTGGCAGTCTCTGCTAATAGAGACTGTGTGATCTGCAGGAGTGAGCTGAATGGTTCAAGGTAAATCTAGATTCTCTTACAGAACTCTGTGAGGAAGTGTACATATCTCCTGTCTGCGCTGCATCTCTCTAGTCAACAGTGTTGACCCTTCCTTTTCATGTATGCCAGTGATGATAAAGGGTAAGAGGGCAATGAAAGAACCCAGAAAAGAATCTTTATAATATATAAATGTAGTTAGCAGTCTAGACTCAGCAGCTTAATATTGGTGTAATGCTTCAGCCTGATTGTGGAGGGTGCTTGTCAGCTTCCACAGAAAGACACTCTGGCTGTTTGTTTTCCCCTGGCATACTTTTGGTGTGACCAGTTCTGTTATAGGTGGGGAAATCTGTGAAATCTACTCTGTGTAGTTTCACACTGAACCTGATCTTGCATCAGGGAACTTAGCGGGAGTTTTACAGTCAACTTCAGTGGGAGGAGGAGCAGGATCTATGTTAACAACTTTAAAAGTGCGTCTATGGCTGAATTTATTTGAAGCTGCTTAGTCAATATTGCCAATGCCTCTTACTGCTTGAGTTAGGGGATTGAAGTCAGGATTCTTAATAGTAAGGTTGAGGAGGATCATTTGTGGGACATGTGGGGCACAAAGTGAGTGCTGATACTTAAGTGGGATAATAAATAATGACTATCTAATGCAGGGGTCAACAACTTTTCAAAAGTGGTGTGCAAAGTCTTCACTTATTCACTTTAACTTAAGGAGTCACGTGCTGGTTATACATTTTAATAGTCTTTCTATATTATATAACTAAACTGTAGTACATAAAGTAAACAATATTTTCAAAATGTTTAAGAAGTTTAATTTAAAATTAAATTAAAATGCTGATCTTATGCTGCTGGCCCACTGCCGGCCTAGGGTTCCATTCACCTAGTTTGGCAGCGGGCTGAGCGGGGCCAGTGGGACCTCGGCTGGCAAAGGGCCGGCAGCTGGGATCTCAGACCGGCAGCAGACTGAGCAGGGCTGGCGGCTGGGGCCCCAGACTGGGGGTGCAGGTGGGAATGTGGGTGGGGAGAGGGTGCAGGAGCTCCTGTTTGGTGCTCAGGGTGGGGATGGGTATGTGGCAGGGGGTGCAAGAGTCAAGGCATAGGGTGTGGGGGGTGCAGGAGTCAGAACGGGGGCTGGATGTGTGTGAGGCTGTGCAGGAGTCAGGGTGTGGGATGGCTAGGTATGTGTGGGGGTGCAGGGGTCAGGGCAGAGAGCTGGGTGTGTGTGTGTGTGTGAGGATGCAGGGGTCAGGGCAGAGGGCTGAGTGTGTGTGTGGGGGGCGCAGGGGTCAGGGTAGAGGGCTGGGGTGCTCGGCTTGTGGGGCTGCTCCCAGCCCCCTGGCATGAGTGACTCATGGCAGGGGGCTGGAGGGGATATGTCAGATTCTACCCCTTTCCCCAGGGCCTCGTCTATCCCCTCCTCTTCTCTGCCTCCTCCCTGGAGCAGCAAGCATGCTGCGACTCCATTCCCCCTCCCCCTTGCAAGGGCGATCAACTGATCTGCGCAGGGAAGGAGAGGATGAGGCACAGGAAGGCAGCACGCTGGGGGAAGAAGCGGGGGTGGGGGGAACTTGGCTGCCAGCAAGACCAAGCTTCTGCCTCCTGCCCCCGCAGGAGAGAGCTGCGCGGGGGCAGGTGCTGAGTGGGGCCAGGACGCCAGCAGGTGGCAGGTAGCAGCATGCCATTAAAAATTGTGTGCCGCAGGTTCCTGACCCCTGATCTAATGGTATAAGTTAACATGACCATTTATGAATGCAGAGTTTGGGATGGACAAGAGGCGGGAATAGTAGAGGGGCATAGATTGTTCTAGTGTTGGTGGCAGCAGAGGGATCAGGAATGATCAAATACCTACAAGTTTTTTGTGCATTATTACAGCTCATTAACTGCAATGAAGAGGTGGTTAGTGACTATGATGAGAGCCGTTCTAATGGGGTATCAGAAACCAGATTTGAGAGGATCAAGGGAAGAGCTGGAAGAAATTAGGGGTAGGAAAGATGTAGGCTTTCCTGGGGTGGGGATGGGGTGAGGCTTTGTGAGAGCAAAGAAGTTGGGATGAGGAAAGTGTCACTAAGGTAATGAGAGACGAGCAGACAACATAGCTTGTGCAAGCGGAGGTGGGGAGATCAGAATGGATGATGTGAGAATGCAGAGTTCCTCATGCTGACTCAGACATAACCACACAAGTATTAGACAGCTGATCATGTGGCTTTAGGAGCCTAGGAATCTCCCTACTGGAGTAGAACAGTTCATCTAGTCCAGTATCTTGTCTGACAGTGATCCCGGACAAGAAGAAGGTACAAGAGACTCTAAGTGACAATTACGGAAAAAACTTCCCTTAGGAGAAGATTCTTCCTAGTCCCCCATCAGTTATTAGTTGGCTTATGTCTGGAGCCTGAGGGTTTCGATCTTTTGTGCTTTATCTCAGTTCACTATGGATTGTTCTCGTGCATTGACTGCTGCATATTGAGCAGAGGTTTCCATTGAACTATTGACATCAATGGCCATGTCTTTCCCAAGTGGTTGGTTAATTTGCAACCGAGCAATGTCAGTTCAAATTATTCTTTCCAAATGTGCATTACCTTCCATTTGTCAACACTGAATTTCCTTTCTGTCCATATATATGCTTCCTAGTTTGTTTACTACTTCAGGAGCTCCCCACAGTCATGTCTAACCTTGACTGTCTTAAAAATTTTTTGTTTCTATTGTAAATGTTGTCATTTTACAGTTCATAGAAATGTCGGAATCTCGAGGACATCTAGTCCATCCTGCCATGCTGAGGCAGGATTACATATACCTAGACCAGTGGTTCTCAAACTTTTTGTATTGGTGACCCCTTTTGAACACCAAGCCTCTGAGTGCGACCCCCCCCGCCTTAGAAATTAAAAACACATTTTTGATATTTAACACTGTTAAATACTAAATTTAAACTCTGTTGCTTTAAAATGAATTTACCTTTTCTCACTGTTTTTAAATTAAACCTAAAACACATTTTTATCAAATTAAATATAAGTGGAAAAGTTATTTTTAAGTAGGATTTTATTTTAATACTTGACAGCAATTAATGACCTGAAGCAAGTAATAACCCTCTGCATGGCTGGGCTCCACCTGACAACCCCAGTACAGGGGTCGGGGCTCACAGCTCCTCTCCTGGTTGGGGTCAGGACTCACAACCCCGCATGGTGGTCAGACTTGGGGATCGCAGTCCCACTCCTGGCCAGGGTTGAGGTCGGGACTCGCAGCCCCATGGAGGGGTCATACTTGAGGATTGCAGCCCCACTCCTGCCTGGAGCTCACAGCCCCACTCCTGGCCAGGGTTGGGTTCAGGGCTCGCAGCCCCATGGGAGGTCGGAGTCTGGACTCACAGCTGCGTGCCCAGGTCAGGGCTCGCAGGTCCCGCAGCTCAATACAGGGGTCGGGGCTCGCAGCCATGCGATGCCGTCAGGGATCACAGCCTGGAGAAGTAGTCGGGGCTCGCAACTTGCAGCTGCACACTGAGGTTGAGGCTCATGACCCCCCACATAACCGACTTGTGACCCCCAGTTTTAGAACCAGTGACCTAGACCATCCCTGACGTATGCTTGTCTAACCTGTTCTTAAAAGCCTCCAAGGATGGGGATTCCGCAGCCTCCCTAGGTAGCGTCTGCCAGTGCATTAACTCATCCTTATAGTTAGAAAGTTCTTGAAGTTTTTTTTCTTATGCTCCCTTTTTCCAGTAAATTAGTAAATACAAACATCAGTCCCAGTACAGATCTGTGAATTAAACTAGAAGCTAAGGTTTTATTCAACTAAAAATTGACTGAGCAGCATACCCAATCTCAGTCCAAACTGCCTTGTGCTCACACTGTCACTGTCAGTCTTGCTGTGCCTGGGGCCTCTCTCAGCTCAAGAACTGAGGGTTTTTTACAGCAGACCATTAATATCTTATTAAGACATGAGCAGAGATGGAATTTTGTATGTTGCAATAAGTAGCCACCGTCCTTGGAGAATGCAGAGGAGGTGCTGCTCTCTGGCCCTGATTTTGTGCAATTGGCCAAAAAAACCCAAAACAAACTCCGAAACGCAATTGCTAGAATTCCTTTCCAGCTATGTCTGGATGCTTAACTATATGGTGACCAGGACAGCTGATGAACTGTAGGTGCACTAACCTCGCTCTCTGCTCTGTTTTATATTTGATTGCAGACACCAGCCTCTCTTGGAGATTTATCAGATCCTGCTGTTTTGTCCAAGTCACTGGAAGAGTTTTATGTCTCCCTAAGCTGTTCCCAGCCCTCAGCAGAGCCTAGCCAACTGGAGACTGATCAGAACAAAATATCTCTTAACAAGGTCCAGCTTCTTACACCACCAGCTGCTTCTGCCTCACTTACAACAGCACCTGTATCTTTGGAGAAGCAGAATGGTACTGTGGATTTGTCTGAGTGGTTTTGTGAAAACTGAAGGGGTATTAGTAGTGTGCATTCCACTGCCCAGTTTGAATGCTGGCCCTAGCTCTGCGATCCTGGTACTATGTTAATGGCACTGGTGGGTGTTCCTTGGTATTATCTGAAGTCCATTACAGTCAGACGCTGGGCTCGGGAATCCTGGGGTTAGGGCACTGGTGTATGCAAATGCAGACCTTGAATCTTGACTTCTTGTTGCAATAAGTGTCAATAAGTGACTGTGGGTTGATGCAATACTTCAGGTTGACCCCATGTGCAGAGAAGTGGATTCGTGTGTATTTTGTGGGGATGAACTTGAATTGAGGTTTATTCCTCTCTTGGTTCATTTCCCTGCCTTATCCAGATATTTTTCTTCTGTTACGTTTGTCCAGCCCTTATCCTAAATATTTTTGCCTGTCTGTTTCAAGTGTTAGAGTTTCCCAATATTAAATGGACTCTCATCTCCTGGCATTTAAGGGATTTCATGTAAAACCATGGAAAATGAGAGAGAGCGAAGCCCTTGTTCTTTTTAAGTCCCTCTTAGCTCCCATGTGTCTGTCCTCTGAAACATAAATTGATTTTAACTTCACAACACCCCTTTGAGGTAATGAAATATTTATCCACATTTTACAGGATAAAATAATTTAATTGCCCAAGGTTGCATAATATGTCTGTGGTAGAGCTGAGAATCCAGTTCTCCTGAGTCCCAGTCCAGTACCCTATCCATTAGACCATCCTTCCACCCTTGTCTCATTTACTATGCAGGGGAAGTCATTCCAGAGACGGTAAAGAGTGAGGACCTCTTGAGGACCCAAGTTATCACACTGAGTAGCAGTAACAGCTGCAGTAACCGAGGGGCTGAGGATCAGAATTCTCTGATTCTAGCTGCTGAGCTCCAGGTCTCCCAGAAATTCTACGTCCCTCGCAGCTCACCTACCGCAGCATTGGGAGCTGCTGCACGCTTGGCCACCTCCAGTGGCCTTTTTCACTGGTTCACTGTCTTGAGAAAGTTGGAGACATGAGGAGGAGGAGGAACCCCAAGCTGTATGGTTTCTCAAGAAAGGAGTCTAATCCACTTGTACTGCATCAGACAAGATGGAGAAACAAAGCAGATGCTCTTAGAGGGGTTGGTTCTCCTGTGCCATTTCTTTGTCCATAAGAGTTACTCATCCTCCTAGGACATGCCTGTGTGTATGGGATAAATGTTGCTTTTATTTTCAGTGGAGATTGTTATATTCCTTCTGTTGTACTGCTGCGTAATGACTGTGTTCTTTTTAATATAGTGGTTTGAACTGTGTTTCAGTGTTGTTGTGTTGCATGTATGAACAGTCTCCAAAAGGTGGAGGAAGGAAACTGGGGTCAGATTTGATGTGTTGGAAACAGACCATCTTTTAAAAAAACAAACAAACAAAAAAAAACCCCAAAATCTCTTTCCCCTCACCTCTAAACCACTTCCCCTCAAACGTGTATTGCCTTGAGCGTCGCAACTTATGGCTTATTGTGAATAAGGATTTTTAAAATGCAATGGATCCATCACATAATCCTTTTCTTGGTAGTACAACTACTGGCCTCATCATAAGTCAGCCATCCAGCCTGTGGTGAGCACTGCTAACCCGTAAACAGCCTACCTCATGCCCCACTGTCTTGCTGCATCTACATCAGGGGTTCTTAAACTGAGGGTCGGGAGGTTATTACATGGGGGGTCGTTAGCTGTCAGCCTCCACTCCAAACCCCGTTTTGCCTCCAGTATTCATAATGGTGTTAAATATGTAAAAAAGTGTTTTCAATATATAAGGGGGGTCACCTTCAGAGGCTTGCTTTGTGAAATGGGTCATCAGTACAAAAGTCTGAGAACCCCAATCTACATAGTGTTAAAATATGATGGTTCTTCAAGTAGATGCAGCTGTGCATTCAGCTTAGGTGTGCATGCCTCCGGTGCATTGGAGCCGGAGAGATCTGCCTAGCAATATTTGTAGAGGTGGCGCTCATGCCATTGTGGCTTTATCCCCTCCCCTGACTATAAAAGGCAGTGCCGCCTCAAGCCCCTCAGTTCCTTCTGACCACCTGTGGCTAGAGTCAGCTCTGTCGTGTTTCACTTCACACTTTTGTTCTGTTTCTGAGAACTTTGTCTTATGTATATAGTAGTTTCATTTCAGTGTGAGTATAGTATTAGAGCAGTTGGCTGCTGTCTGTGATGCTCTCACTAGGGTTCGAGCACTGCCATTGTGTGGTGCCATCTCCCAACAGTGACGCCCACATGAGGTGCTTATTGTGCCTCAGTGAAGGACACATTAAAGAGAAGTGCCCCATCTGCAAGTTGCTCACAAAGAAGACTCAGGTGGCAAGAGTGTTGCAGCTGAAAGTAGCACCTGCTAAATCAGGCCATGAGGCTCGCTTCGACACAGAGGCCCTCGTCCCATTGATAGTCACTTTGAAATTTGCCAAGTGATGTCGCTGCACATTGGGTTTCCCCCAAGAGGAAGAGCGGTCATTCACCCTTCTCTGGTAGGGTGAGAAATTGGTCTCATAAAACAAATTGGGACCATTTCGTGGTTTGGGGAAACTCCTCATCTTTTAAGAGGAGTAGTCACTGGTACTGTACTCCCTCCAGCACGTGGGATGAAGCAGATCTGTCAAACTGCTCCCTGGTACCATGCCGAGATCAGTGAGAACCTGTACCATTGACTGAGTTTCAAGCTGTAGGCCATCTATAAAATCTGGTACTTATGAAGTCTGCACCAGCGCTAACTGACTGCATGCTGGTGGCAACAGACGTGATTTGCCTCTCAGTCCTAGACTCTCCACTGGTTCCAGAGGACTTTGGTGCCATATCTTCTACCGCTTCACCCTCCATTGTGCCCTTGGCACCTTTCAGCTGCGTTGCAGAGCTGCCAAGTTCATTGGTACTATAGGTCACACCTCCCAGGCCTCAGATTGTGGAGTGGAGGCCAGTGTGAGGCCTGATACCACAAGCCCCCTTGACACTGGTGTATATTTTGGTGCAGTCATCTTGATAGCAGATCCCTTAGAGTTCAATACAGCCCTTTTCCTTGGTACTGGGTAGAAGAGTGTCTCGTTCAGAACCACTGGTGTGCTGATCCCCTGTTCCTCTTTGGCATTGATGCTGCCCCTGTATGGGCTTCAGATGAGTCAGACCATTTGCCCTGTTGGGGTGGCTCCCACATTGTCACCAGAAAACCTCCAGGAATCCTCAAGATCCTGCTTGGGGTTGTCCTCCCCCTCATTGTCACACAGGCACCAGAAATTGCATTTGGATCACCACTGATGCTGAGATTGGCATGTGTCCCATAGTCGGGATGGGCTCTTGGTCCAATGCCTGCTGGCCACCAATGTCTTATCCATATGCCTACTGGCCTCCTTGGGATGCTACTGGGTCCCTAAGATCTTACTCCTTGACCTGCTCTAGAGCGAGATCACGGGTCCTGATGGTAGCTTCCACTCACAAGTCATCTCAGGTGCAAGCAACTTCTGAGCCTGTTCCTCCTGGACCTATAGGGCTATTCGAACTGGATCCTGTAGTGAAAGAACAGGACTCATCATTGGCACAGCAGATCATCTCATCCTACCCGAATGAACCTGCTGTGCCTGACTCTTACTCTCCCTCGATGTCTGAGGACTTTAAGGCACATCTGACACATGTGGGCTCTATCTTGGGTATCCAGGTAGAATTCCTGCAAGAGAATATGCAGATATTCTCCAATCATCAGCTCCAGGAAGAGTAGCCCACTCAATAAATGAGGCTCTTCTAGAGCCTCTAAAGGCCCTGTGGAATACTCCAGCTCTGTTGCCTTCCATGGAAAAGCATTCAGAGAAATAGTACTGCCTTCCCATGGAAGGCTTTGAAGGTTTCTACTCTCACCTGTCCCCTAACTCTCTCTGGTGGTGTAACTGCAGTAAATGACAGGGCATGGCAGAAAAGATACAAGTCCACCCCTAAAGTCAGAGTCCAAAAGGATGGACTTAATGGGGAGGAAGATTTATATCTCCTTTTCCCTGGAAATGCGCATCACAAACCAGCAGGTGTTGCTTTCTAAATATCTTTGTCAGTTGTGTGGCCATGTCTGAGTTCCTGGACAAGTTGCCAGAACCCTCCAGGGAAGAGTTTACGGTCTTCATTGTGGAAGGCCATGTGGTGACCAAGACCTCATTGCAGTCTGCCCTGGATGTGGCAGATGCCATGGCCAGAATTATGACATCAGCTGTGAGCACGTAGAGGGGCTCATGGCTGCAGAATTCAGGCACTATGTTCAGTGTACAGTAAACTATTGAGGACTTACTATTTGGCTCGGTTTTGTTTCCGAGAAAACTGATGAAACACTGCACTTTTCAAAGACTCCTGAGTACTTCATGTTCTTTGGGAGTATATACTTCAGCCATAAACAGGTGCCAGTATAATAGACAGCAGCAATGCCACTTGCAGTGTTTTGTGAGACAGCTCTCCCTCCCTGTGTGGCAGCAGATTACTCCCGCAAGGGCCATAGAACCCAGAGAAGAAGGTCCTCTGGTTCTGGATTAACCAGCTGGCTCACATCCGCCCTCCCCCCGCCCAGTATCAACCAAGTGCCCAATTTGACTCATGTATCCAGGTCAGCGATCCAGTAGTACCTCGTTTTCCATCCCACCTTTTCGGGGACAAGCTGGCCTGTTTTTGTGGTGTTTGGGACTTGATTACCATGGACATCTGGGTCCTAAGCACCATCAGATCGGGTTATGCCATACAGTTCATCTGCATCACTCCTCCCGTCCCCATTACCCCATCCCTTTTCAGGGATCCCACTCATGAGACACGGCTTTTCGAACAGGTTCAGTCTCTAGTGTCTCGGGGGGGAGAGTGGGGAAGGGGTGAAGAATGGGGTCATAGACGAGGTTCCCCTGCAGTATGAGGGTCAGGGATTCTACTCCCAGTATTCCCTAGTTCCCAAGCCCAAGGGAGGGATGAGACTTGTCCTCAGCCTCCGCAACCTCAACAAATACATCAGTTACATGCAACTGCCCTCCCCCGCCTTAAGTCACAAGGACTAGTTTGCTGCCCTAGACCTTCAGATTGCTTATTTTTACATAGCAATCCTTCTGAGCCTCCGGAGGTTTCTCCAGTTAATTCTGGTCTACCACAACAATCAGTAAACCATGCTCCCTTTTGGTCAGTCCCTTCCTCCCCAGAGTTGTACCAAATGCATCATTGTAGTGACAGCGTGCTTCAGGAAGAGGGGAATTCATATCTTCCCATATCTGGCCAATTGGCTACTGAGGGGCAGGTCCAGAGAAGAAATCTTCTACTATTCAGTTCATGCTGTGTTTATTGTATCATCTAGGTCTCATCTTAAACAGCAGGAAGTAAACATTTGTTCCAGCTCAAAGAACAGAGCCCAGTGGGGCCCTGACTGACTTTGAATTTGAGTGTATGTCTGCTGACTGATTCTATGCAATTTGCCACCTATGTCTGGAACTGCAGTCTCATCCCTCAAGCACAGCCCATGTATGCCTGATATCACTAGGCCATATAGTTACATGCACACAGGTAGTCCAGTTTGCCAGATTGTGCTTTCATCCTATTCAAATGTCACCGAAGTAGGTCTATCATCTGAATAGTCATCCCTTAGGCAGACTGGTTCAACTTCCTCCACTGATCCTAGACTCCTTATACTCATGGACAGTTCAGGGAAATGTGTTATGACATTACCCTTTGCTCGGTCTCCATTGACAAAACTGTTGTCACCAATGCCTCCTTAATAGGTTGGGGAGCACATCTGGAGTTGCTGGAAGTTCAAGGCCTGTGGTCTGAATGGGAAGTTTCTCTGCACATCAGTGTCCTAGAGCTTTGTCATCTACAACGCCTGTCAGATTTTTCAAGATCACATCTGGGACACAGTGCCTCCTATACTCACTGACAGTAGCACCATGATATATTACATGAACAGATGGTGGAACACACTGCCTGAATCATGAATGGTTTCTGAAGCCCAGCATCCATTGGTCCATGTTTGCAGTTTGGCGTATCCTGACAATCTGCCTGTTCGCCATGAGACAACAAGAAATACTGGCTGTTTTGCCTCCAAGGGGGGCCTCAGTCCAGGCTTCCTGACCAGGGTTTTTCACCTGAGCTGGGAATTGGCACTCCTGTATTCTTTTTCTCCAATTTGGATCATCCTGAAGGTCATTCTCAAGATGAAGTTGGACCATTCTATGCTAATTCTAATTTTTCTAGCATGGCCATGACAGTATTGATTCTCCAACCTCCTCACATTATCAAGTTGACTTCCCATATCGCTTCCTTGTCACCCCGACCTCCTGATGGAGCATCACAGTCAGGTTTTGCATCCAGTGCTCTGCTCAGCTTCCTGCATTGCACAGTGTGGATATTGCCTGGTTAGATGAGGAGAAGCAATGTGTGGAGGAGGTCTGACAAGTCTTGCTCAACATTAGGTTGCTCTGGTTGAGATCTTCCTATTCAATAGAATGGAAGTGGTTCTTGATATGGTCATTAGCCTGGGAAGTTCAACTGAAGCTGGCTTGTATCCAGGACATCGTGGAGAACCAGTTACACCTTTAGTCTTCTGGTCTTGCACTTAATTCATTGAGAGTTCACTTGGGTGGCATTTTTGGTGTTTCATCCACCTATGTAGGGGAAGTCTTGTTTTCAAACCCCAGAGCAATGAGGTTCTCAAAAGGAATAATTTGTCTTCCCCCACTGGTTAAAGAGATGATTCCTCTGTAGGACCTGAACATTGTTTTAGCAACTCTGTTTGAGCCTCTGGAAACTTTTCTTCCTTCTGTCAGAAAATTGCCTTTCTTGTGGCAATAACATCTGCAAGGAGAGTGGGTGAGCTGCAGGGTTTGTTGATGGAGCCTCCTTCCATGCAATTTTCTAAAGACAAAGTAACTGTGGATAAAAACTTAGGGTGTGGTTGCAAAGTGGTTTTCTAGTTTCACTTGAACCAAGCTATATATGTACCACTGTTCTTCCCTAAACTGCATTCAACTGCAGAGAAACAGTGTCTTCAAACATTGGATGTCAGGGGATGTTTAGCTTTTTATCTGGATAGGACCAAACCTTTCTACTCCTCATCTGGTTTGTTTGTTTGACGTGCAGACCAAATGAAGGATCAAGTGGTTTTCTTCAGACGATCTCCAGGTGGATAATTTTGTGTATCATGACAACATATGAAGTAGCCCAGGCTACTCTTCCTCAAAGGGTGCGAGCTTATTCCTTGTTGATGGCATTTCTCAGCGACATTCCTATAGTGCAAGTCTGCATTCCTACATCTGCAGGTCTGCCACTTGGTTCTCAGTGCACACTTTTACAAACCAATATGCCATTACTGCTGTACCCAGATCTGATGTAAACTTTGGGAAGACAATCCAGTACTTGTTTAAGTAGACTCTGAGTCCCTCCTATGAGGAGGTTTGGAGTGGCGCTACCTCTAGATGAAAAGGGGAGGGGCTATGGCATGAGCACAGTCCCTCCGGGGACTACTAGGCAAAGTTCTGTTGCTCCGGTGCACTGGGCGTGCAGACACCTAAGTAGAGTATATATGGGCTTCATATCTTGAACAACAGTTACAGAAGTAATGTGTTATTCTTCAAAAAGTGGCTCTAAAAATGGCACTTCTTTCTTAGCAGATCTGCTTGTGTGTACTCAAATACAGCTGCTGGCTTTGGTAGAATCAGATCTGCTGACTTCCATGATAGAAGTAAGCGTACCACTTGTCATAGCCCTGCAAAGCCAGTTCTGCTCTGGAAGAGTGAGCTTGATTTTTTTCTGGCTCCTGCATCAGCAACAACATTGACTAATTTTCCAGTGCAGAGCTAGATTCTGCCCTCAGAATTTTGCAATCTCATTGTTCACCTTCAGTGCACCCATGGTGGACCCTGATGGAGGTAACAGCTGCACCTAAAGGCAGAATGTGGCCTGCAGATTTTTATTACTGGTGATACTTGAACCAGAAAAAATGAGGTTAACTTTCATTTTGTAGAGGAGAGGAAAAAAATGCTCTTGTAAACTAAACAAATATGATGTACAAATTGAAACACAACAAATAAGGAGCCTCAACAGTGCCATTTTAGAGTTACCTTTCACAGTAAGTATAAAATAAATGCAAAACTTGTCTTTTAAAATAGGAGAAACCCCAAATTGTTTGTTTGAAGAAAATCTTAAAACTCAAATTTAGCAGAGAGACTGCCTCTTTGGGTAGATAACGTAGTTAGATTCTCGTGAATGTTGTTTGTTTGTACTTCTGTGGCTAAACATATGGTACCACATTCTCAGTTTGTACAAGTCCCCATTGCTCCCTTGACTCAGAGGAGCTGCACTGAATTACATCTGCTCAGAACCTGGCCCATACTATACAGTCCGTTAAGTAAATGATTTTTGCATATTTGAAAACTGCTTTTTCAGCCACTACTACAGTGTCATTGTTTTGTGAGCATGCATTGTTCTAGTCTCAGTGGATTTGTGACATGAGGCCTGTAAAGGAGCTGGCAAGGGGACTTCTTATTCTTGGTTTTCAATGTGGACTCCTGTCTACTGTGGTTTTGGTTTTTTTTAAGGGACTAGGGGGGAATCTTACAAAAAAGTAGTGCTGATTTTGCTGCCTTATTATGTTGGCCCTTTTCCCTGCACAATGCATACTAGTTCAGGAAGGCAAGCGAAACGACTAGTGTTCCTTGGCCTGCAGTAATTAAAATAGACAGTTACTGTATTTTAAAAACATTGTTTCTTGCTAAGCATTGACAAAGAGTGAAATTTTGCATCTGATTCAGGTCAACTACTGAAAGTGTTCTCACAAGATGGTCCACCTTGGCTTACAGAAGTACAAGTTGTGTGGGTTTTATGCTAAAAAAGCTCTTGATTGCTGATTATTTGTTTGCCAGTCAGAGTTGGTGTAGGTGTAGTGGTGCCTGGATCCTGGATTTATACGTGCATTTGGTGAAGCCCATGAAGAGGAAAGTGAGTTTCCACAGTGTGACTTCCCTTATCTTCTCAGACGAGGGTGATCTCCAAGCTAGCTTCTGGGCTCTGAGCACACAGGAAAGGCAACTCCTCTTGTGTTGGGAGGTCAAACTAAACTAAAGTGATGACCATTCTGACAGCTACATTCAAATATGTATTGGAGGTGACTTGTGTGGATATGATGGCAGAATGATTGGTATGTTGGCATCAGATTTCCTAAATGGTTATGTCTTATCCACATCCAGACAGTGTCATCTCTTGAGAATGAGGAAGTTTTAGCAGAAAATAAAGGAAGAGTGATGTTCTGGTGAAACTACTTCAGGCAGAGTTTTTCAGGAAGACAAGACTTTAAACTCACTAATTCTTCTGGCCATGGTGGTAGTAATGCAGCCATTGGTTCAATGGGTTGGTCCAGAAAGTTGTTCTGTAAGTCTTGCTTCCTGTTGAAAATAGGGACCTCAATAGGAAGATGAAATTTGGCAGCTGCTTTCAGGAATCTGACATAGGATCAGATGCTAGCCTGTTTCCTAGGTGACACCTTTACAGCTCTCGGTACAGCAACTCTTAAGTATACTACGGTTCAGTCCTTTGTATATCCATCAGACAAAAAACTCAGAGGATCTAGTGTTCATATTGTGGAGGGCTTTCCAGCCCCTAAAAGTCTTCCATATTCAATAATAAATCCTGGTGGTGGAATCTTTTCTGAACTTAGGATGGATGTTTATCACAACATCAGAATATGCCAGGTTTTGGAGATCTACTGTCTTGAATTCCAGGCCCTTAGCTGGTGTCTGGTTGGATCTCAGCATTTTACTGGGTCTTACAGGAGATCTGTTGAGAGATGTGGTTCCCAAAGAGTTCTCCTAGAGTCAGGGTCCTGTAAGGCTAATAATAGGGGTCTCTCTGGAAAGCACTGGCCCCGACCAAGCTGATCTTATAACTGTGGCAAGAAGAGGCAGAGGAGGGAAAATGTACATCAGATGATTGGACCAGCTGAGGGACAAGGTATTGCCCTCCAGGCCTGTTTTTCTCTCAGTGCCTGGAGCAGAAGAAATCCAATCATTTTATTCTTGCTGAAAGCAAATACATTTGTTTGGGGAGTGCCCCATTTGAGTGGTGGTGGAGGAACTAAAGGTGGTGGAGGAGAAACTATAGGTCATCATCTCAGTGCAATAGTGAGCACAAAAAGAAAACACTGTAATAGAGGCCCCAAAGAGATTTGCAGTTGGAAGTTGCTCCACATGGTGGCTCAGTCTTGAGGAATCTCCTAGATGGAGTCATGTCTATAAAAGGAGCTTCCCAAAGAAACAAGATTGTTTGTGTTGTGGCATAAAGTATCATAGAATCATAGAATATCAGGGTTGGATGGGACCTCAGGAGGTTATCTAGTCCAACCCCCTGCTCAAAGCAGGACCAATTCCCATCTAAATCGTCCCAGCCAGGGCTTTGTCAAGACTGACCTTAAAAACCTCTAAGGAAGGAGATTCAACTACCTCCCTAGGTAACCCTTATATGGACACTTATTATATCACAACTAAAGTACTCTTACAGGGGTGGGAGTGTGTGTAGGGAAGAAACCAAGAGGATTGTCTGTTCCCTTGAGGAGGAGGCGGCGGCAGAGAGTTTCTTCAGAGTAGTCCCCACCAGACAAAAAAATTAAACTGCAGAAACTGGGGCAGTGTTGTCTCAAAGGGATTTGAACCATGGAGAGGGTGGCAATACTGGCTCCTTTGGAGGTACATGAAGGGTTAGAAGGAGATGTGGAAATAATGTTGCTTCAGAGGGAACAGGACTGTTGGGAGACCAGGCTACTTGTGTATGGAAGAGTGAGCCTAGTATAGGGAGAGACAAGTGGTCTTGGCTGTTGAAAGGGGAAGTTGTGCTTCTACTAGAACAGCAGATGAACCGGAATTTACATCCAAGGAGAATTTGACCATTTTGGAGGAGGTGAAATGGCAGTCAATCTGTAGGAGGAAATTGCCATCTTTTTATTAAAATTGAAGTAAAAATGTTTTTCCTGAAGCCTGAGAACTGGATATTTTACAAACACACAGAGCCACTGGTAGCTTTTTGGAGTGAGTAACTCTAAATGGAACCTGAGACATGCTGTGCTGGGCCTCCGAGAAGGGCAGCACTTAAGGCACCGTCCAGGGGCAGTGTGATTTGAAGCCACCATTTTGTTGTTTGGACTCTGGGCCACTTTAGGAACCAGCGTTTCTGGTGGTATAAATGTAACCAGGGACCTCTCTAATTTACAGTAGTCTGCCCAGAGCTGTCTGTGGGCTGCTGTCCAACTATCAGTGCTGTGGAGATATTCCCCAGCATGCCTCCTCCAGCCCCACTCCAACCATCCCCTATGCCAGACCTTGTGAGAGGAGCAGCATAGGGCCACTATAGGCAACTGTATGCTACTGTTGTGCTGAGGTAATTCTTCCCCAGCTCCTTATGGCTTTATAGCAGCCCTCCATGCTGCTGGATCCACATATAGGGGCCACAGAGAACTGGCCACCTGGCTCCTTCTACCTCTTAGACCCTAGTTTTTAGCTCGTAGGCCCTACTGCCCCCTCTCACCTTTGCTTGGGAAGAAATGACTTGCTGCTAAAGGCCATGGGTAGGAGAGTGACTATAAAAGATCAGAATTAAGGCTGGGGCCTGAGACCCTGAGCCATTAAGCATAGTAGTGGAGAGAGAAACTTGTTTTTCTCAGGTTTCCAGTAGAAACCTCCCTTCTGTTTCCGCCAGTGGGGGTTTCATTAGCCGTTTGCTCTTTTTGTAATTAAGTTGCTGACCTGCTGATTCAGCTTGTTTTCCACTGACTCCATAAACGGAGCCTGTTTGGCTCAGCTTTGTGTGGGCTCTCCTGTGGCATTCTGGGAGGTGGAGTACTAGCTTAAGGGGCTCTGTGTCTAACACAGAGTTCTTGGCTGCGGTAGCCTGTTAACTAGCATGTGACATTCCCCCCTCCTCTGCCTCACTGCCACCTCTCTCTGCAATCCCCTTTACCTAACAATGCCTTCCCCCCGGTGACGCCACTGCTGCCTGCCTGACAAATGACTTGTCTACCCCAGCACCTGCCAAACCCTCCTGTTACCCACCACATTCCCTGAGGTGACTCCCCCAGCTGCCTGAACCTTCCTGCTACCTTGTATATAACATGACTACTCCCTTCATAGCTCCCCTCCACCTGCCAAGGAGCCCAACAATCCCACGTAGCTGCCAGACCCTTCCTCTCCCAGCTGCCTAGTCCCCATGCTGCCCCTTGACAAGTTCCCAGACTCCCAGCTGCTGAATGTCACCATCCACCTGGCAATTCTATTGACCCAGCTCTGTAGATACTGCTCAGACAGGCTGGCTGCTATTAGACCCCTTCTGCTGGTCTCCCATTAAAACCTTTGCTTACGGGCTGGGGCTGCAGTTTTGTACTTGGCATTGCTTTGTGGGACAAGAATCCCTTATGGATCCTTGCAGTGAGCATTGCTCAACCAGGCAGGGGTCTCTACAGGGTGCCCCGAGCTGCCTCTAGTGGGGTACAGACTGGAGAGCCTCCACAAGGGCTGCAGACTTGGGGAGTGGGGATCCAGGCCTGGTGAATCAAAACTGGTTTTCCCTTGTTGCCACTAGGCATCCTCGTGTTAAAGGCTTAAATGTAAAGGAGAGCTTGCCTTATTTGCTGGGATGGGGCGTGCCCTGAGCTGGTTGTCGCCATCCTGATGCCATTCATGCTCCTGTCTTGTCAGCTCGCTCTCTGGAGAAGCTGCTGCCTGATGTGTGTTCAATTTCCAGTCCCCTGGGCTTGCCCAAAGCGGTTACTGCAGTGTGATGATGGCATTTGAAATGGCTGGCCACCAATCAGGTCCCAAGTTGGGTTTGGGTGTGGCTGAAGTGTGAGGTTTAGATTTTTGGGTTCAGGGCCAGTCCATGTTTATGTCAATATCCTAATGTCTGCTTACCTCCCAGCTCAGTTCTTGTTTCCCACTTTCCATTGTTCATTCCTGATGATCCTGGGTGTGGCCTTACTGATCAGCCTCCCATTTTCTAATGAATAGTGTAGAAGACAAGATGATCGCTGCCTGAGTTTGCTGTAGGTGCTATGCTGGAGATCATACCCTAGGGACAATTAGATTGAAGTGCTGAATTTGGTGTTGGTGCAGTCGGGGAGATGTCCCAAAACCTGGAAAGGCGAAAACCATGTATGATCGGTTTCTTGTCTGTTTCATTTGATCCCAGGCTAAGCAACCTATTTGCTCTGCTTCTGACCTGTGCTCACACCTTAGACTGCTAGCCTTTACAGACAAGCAGCAAAATGTGCACTTAGGAGTTTGTACTAAAATGTGGGCACCTGCTTATAGCAAGACCTCACTAGTGTAGCGAAGCTCATATATGGCTTCAGTAAAATACAATGTGCAGAATGTAAGTCAGATTCTAGTAACCATTCCTTTGGGTCCTTAGAGAAGGAAAATGACCTAGTAACACTTCCCCTCCTCCAATGGCTGAGCAGTACTTCTGATAGTGCAATGCTGGGAAGCCTCCCAGCTTAGGTAGGACCCAGTGTTGGCCTTGTGTACAGTATGTTCAAGTAGGTGACAACTCGCTCTATTTTGATTAGAGAAGCACAGAGCCCCTCTTCATTGAGGCTGGAGCGTCTTCATCTTCAGACATCTGAGCTGACAAAGTTGTCTGATTAGGGTACCTCCATTGAGTTCTTCTCAGGCCATGCACAGCTGGGACCTGGAGCAAGCAAGTTTCCTGCCATCTCTAAGAGGGAGTAGCCCTCTGCATGAGGAATTCCCAGGTAAGTGGTTTCTCAAGGCCTTTGCAGGGTGTGGACCAACACAAACAACCAAAAATCAGACCTGGGGAAATTGTGAAGCATTGACTGTGAAGAGCAAACTAGGGTTGGAGCAGTAAGCGGGCTGCTTCTGGGGAATAGTGTCCCCTGAAGATCTGTCACTCACCAGCTGGGCGAGGGAGAGCAAATGGCAGCATAGCAGAAAGCGAGGAGGGACCCTTGCTGTTCCAGCTCCTTTCTGTGTTAATGAGCTCTGGGAGCAGCCATGTGTGGCTTGGTGCTGCCCAGGGTTTGGGTGGAAGCGGCACAAGGACAACCTGGCGCACATCTGGCTGTAAGGTGTGGGTGGGGGGCAGTGCAGTGCCATGGAGGGGCTCTGCCTGCAGCCAGGCTGACGTACCAGCCATGCTGGGAGCCAGCAGCATTGCCATCCTCGGGAGCTGCTCCCTTCTGCCACCGAGGAAGGAGTGGGGACTCTGTCTTCACTGTGGGATGGGTGAGGTGATAACGTCACCAAGTTTCAAGTGTTTGGGCTGGAACTTTTCCTACCTGATGTCGTCTTTTGGCTGCATTTTTTTGGGATAATGTCAGGAAAAAATGGCTCAGCTGCTCCTCAGATTGAGGCTAGTGAAAAATATTGTTTTGCCATGTTAATTTTGTTTTTCAGTGTTTCATTGAGCATCTCTAGCACCCCATGCCTTGGAGCAAGGGCTTGAAATTTGGCAGTGGGGTCAGTCACACCAGTGTCAGGGATGTGCCTTTTGCTGTCCCCATGAAGAGCTACTCAAATTTGGCCAGTCTCAATCTCCATATGCTAAATAGAGGACTTGCTAGACTTTGGCCCCTAGATTCCATGCTGCAGGGCTGAGCGGGACTCTCCTTACAGTGGCCAGGGAACACTGGGCTAGGCACAGGAACTGAGAGCAAGGAGACTCTCTCTCTCTCTCTCTCTCTCTCAGTACTCCCCAAGCTGGTCCCTGGGCAGGGTGATCTGTAGAAGCAGCAGCAGCTGGGTTGGAATGCAGAGCTGTGAAGAGCCAGACACGGGGGTGGGGAGTGAAGATGAGGAGCCTGGGATGGGGATGTGCAGCCAGCAGTGGGGCCTGGGCCTGGCCTGGGGAGCTGATGAGCTGGGCTGAGCGGAGACATTTTTTGAATTTGTGGAGTGCTACGAAACTTTCCTAACCAAAGCACCAGAGAGGTGGAGTCCCCATGTGGTAAGCTTCCAGACTGAAATGAGTGCCTAAGAACGGGACCTTGGGATGAAACGGAAAGGTGTCAGATCAGCCGTAACGTGCCACTTTAGCATGAGACATGTTGCTGTAAAAATGGCATCTGCTTACACAGCCGGTCTGCTTCCTGGCTGCATTGAGGTGTATCCTGGCTTCTTTTAGTGGCTGAGACTGGGATTTTCATTGAATGTCAGTGGGGTTTGAGTGCTCAGCTCCCTCAGGCTGCTGTGAACATCCCAGCTTTAAATTTTTACATCTCTGCTCCCTGCAGAGCTACGGAGGTGTGTCGGGTAGTGTTCTTGCTCACCTATCATCCACAGAATTAATAACCTTTGTTATATTACACCTGTAATTCAATGGGATGGCCCTGGTGTATTTGTTACTGGTGGTGATGCATGAGCCAGAAAGAGCCCAGCTTGACTCTCAGATCCCAGAATGAAAGGGGGAGTAAATGAGTCCCTTCTCCCTGAAATTTAGCTCTCAGACTGCACTTGGGCTGGCTTCAGTCAAACTAAGCCTGAACTATCAGAGAGCAAACCACTTTGGAAACCACACCGTGTTTGTGTTAAACATTAGACAGCCTTCCGGTAACCACAGTACCACTAGCAGACTGCCTGAGCGCCATGGCTGCTCTACGCTGTGGTCTGGTGCTCCTGTGTCTGAGGTTTTCACAAACTGCAGCCTGCATTGTGGGTTTCCTGGGCTAATCTTCCAGCTGTGCTGCGGGACCCACAGCTTGCTGGCGAGTGATGGGCTTGGGACTGCTGGGTCGCATTTAATGCTGCGTGGCTCCGTGTTCATACACTGTTGCTGAAGGCGCTGGAGCAAGAATAACACGCCTGAGGGAACCAAGTAAAATGTCACATTCATGTCTGTATTATAGCATATACGCCCCAGCGGCCACACCAAGCCAGGGCTCGGAGTGGGAAGAGAAGGGAGCCCAGCCTATTGCTGTAGGCTCCTGAGCTCCCTGCTTTGAGCCCTGGGTCCTCGTTGTCAGGAGAGAATGGCACTGTATCCCTTGGCTGGAAAGCTCTTGGACATGCCTTTCAGCTACTGTAAGGAAGCCCAGCAAACATGAGCTTCCCTGGCACCTGAGGAGAGGGGAGAAAGTGGGAGGTCCGTCTGGGGCAAAGGAAGGGAGAAGCGCTGCACTGAGCACATAAGGAGCCCAAATTCTTAGTCTCGTCCCTTCTATTGCTCCTTTCCCCTGAGGTCTCCAGGCCCTTTGCTAAGGTGAGTGAATTAAGTATCTCAGCCCCCTGTGGCAGGGAGCTAAGTACCATCACCCCCCTGTTGTACAGAGGAAGTTATCGAGGCCCAGAGGTGGTGCGGTTTGCTTTCCAGTCAGAAGAGGGCTGGAGTGGAGCTGGGGAAAGAATCCAGGTCCCCAACTTTCAATCCTGTGCCTTAGCACTGCCCCATCCTGCCCTCCTCCCCCGTGCCCCTTAAGGAGGTGATGGCTCTGGAAGGGAAGACCAATGCAAGAGCTTGGTAGGGAAGCTCAGCAATCCCTCACTCAAATCTCCCAGGCCCCCTGGCTTGCTAGCACAGCACTCACTTCCCTGTGATAAATGGCTGGGCGGCTGCCAGTGCTCTGAATAACTCTGCCTTTGAATGTGCATCACCCAGGGGGGACAGGCAGGCCACCTCTGCCCCTTGGGCTTAGTGGTAATTCTGCAACTTGCTGTAATCACTTCTCTGGCTGTAACATTTGGAAAGTCTGGGCCCCTAACTGTCCCATCTTTGGTCATGTCCCATCTTTGGAACTGGGGAGCTTTCACATTTTGCCTGGTTACCCTTTGTAAGGTTATCAGCAGCTTAATGACAGATTTCAGATAAGTGGGCTGCAGCTGCTGGGGAATGGAGTGGAATTTAATTAAATCTGAACAATTTGCTAAGTTCAAAGGGCCAAAGCTCTCAGCTCAGCTTGGAATTTTTGTCCACAAATATATGAGAGTAGTTTTTCCTGTGATCCACCCTTTTTGCTCTCTGGAACCTTTGTAGGGAGGTCAAAATGTGTCTGCTAGTAGGGCAAACCCCCTGGAAATATGATCCAGATTCCCTTACAAAGCACTGGAAGTGTTAGTCCATGATTGAGTCTGGCAGTCTACAAAACTCACTGGGAAGGATGGGTGGGGGGGAGATAAGAATACTTTGTATTTCTTTAGCACCTGTTGGCTAGGACTCTTCATGGGTATTTTTGTTTTAACACAGTGTCCTGGGTAGGAAGGTATTTTATGTTTTGCAGATGAGGAAACTGAGGAACAGAACAGCGAAGCAATTTGCCTAAAGTCACAGAAATTCTTTAGCAGAGCCTGGACTACCTAGTGCAGTGGTTCTCATCCCACTGGGGGCCGTGAGCAGGTTTCAGGGGGTCCACCAAACAGGGCTGGTGTTAGACTTGCTGGAGCCCAGGGCAGAAAGCCAAAGTCTCACTGTCTGGGGCTGAAGCCCAGGGCTCCAAGCCCTGCCACCCGGGGTTGAAGCCGAAGCCTGAACAATTTAGTTTCACAGGTCTCCCTGTGCCGTGGAGCTCAGGGGAGTTTCCCTGCTTGCTACCCCCTAACGCTGGCCCAGGCTTTTATGTGCAGAAAACGAGTTGTTGTGGCACAGCTGGGCCATGGACTTTGTATAGCATGTTGCGGGGGGCTCAGGAAAAAAATAAGGTTAAGAACCCCTGGGCTAGTGAATGGGACCCTGGCCTAGCACTCTGGAGACCTAAGTTTTATTCCCAGCTGTGTTACTGACCCTACTTCACCTCCGAGTGCCGTCCCCATCCCCAGTTGTCTGCATTGTCTAGTTAGATTGTAAACTCTTCAAGATAGGGCCAGTTTGGCCAGCACCTAGCACTGTGGGGCTCTAACTGTGGTTGGGGTCTCTAGGTTCTACTGTCAATGCAAGAGTCATGGATTCCCTGCCTTCTGCTTTGCCTACCTCTAATGTGCTGCTGCTACTGTCCCAAGCGCTGCAGGGGCTGGGCAAACCACCGTGCAGTCTGCACTAGGAACTGATCACCCCTTTCCACCAAGTTGGAATAGCAGGGTGGGTTGGAGGGCAGCTCCCTGCAATGCTATTCCTGTGCAGTGACTCCTTGTATCCGTACGCTGCTGTGTTTTGGGGGTGGGGGCTGCGGCTGGAAGGCCAAGTGCTGAAATGCCCCAAGGGAGGCTGTTTTCCTGGGATGTGCAGCCCAGCTTTGCAGGCTCACTGGGTGCAGAGAGGTGGGACGTGCTGCATGGCTGAGCTGAGCTGTGTTCATCTGCCCACAGCTCCAGGCCCAGTCTCCTCTGCAGTTAGTCTGATACAGTCTTTGCATAAGTGACTCCTGCAGGTTGAGCTCCTGGGGCAGGCTCCTTACCCATCCCCTCAGCTGCTGCATGGTTCTCTCGACTGGAGCATCATTGCCCTGTGACAAGACACTAACAAGATGCGAGTCATCTGTGGGGACACAGGTGCCAACTTTCCTTGGTGCTGGTGGGTGCTTGTGCCCCTGGCCCCAACTCCGCCCCTGTTGGACCCCTCCCCAAATCCCTGTCCTGGCCCTGCCTCTTCCCAGAGCATGCCACGTTCTTCCTCCTCCTCTCCTTCCCTCCCATTGCTTCCCCTGCAAAACACCTGTTTCGCAGCCCAAGCACTGGTAGAGAGGAGAAATAGGATTTGGCGATGTGCTCAGGGGAGGAGGCAGAGCGGAGGTGAGCTGGGGAGGGGGGCTGCCGGTGGGTGCAGGGCACCTACCAATTTTCCCCAATTTTTGCCCCGGAGTACCCCCACAGTCAGCACCTATGAGTGAGGATGAAATCTCTTGTCTCAGGATTCTGTACCATGATTCCTCCGACAGCCTATGTGACCAGGGTCCCAGTGTGGGCTAGCTGTGGTCACTCAATTAGGGCGAACTGTAAAGAATGGGGCAGACAAACCCCAGAGCTGGTGGATAATTCAATACTTAGATTCACCAAGTCAGCATAAAACAGCTTCTTTGTTATCTTACTGGTTATTCAGAAGTCAATAACACCATTCCCTTGAAATGATTAGCCTCTATCCGGCTACCCAAGTCAAAGATGATGATTTCTGAAAATCTTATTTCATCGTATAAAAGAAAAGGTTCTAACACTCCCAAAGGACCAGACACATTACCTCCTGGGTTAATGAATGTTCCATCTTACCTAAATGCATGCATATAACAATTCTTATTACCTAAATTAAATTTATTAAAGAAAAGAGTATGATTAAAAAATTAATATACAGACAGACATGAGTTTCTCTTGAGGTTCAGATGCATAGCAGAGATGGTGAACTTTATAGTTGTAAAGAGTTTTCAGAAATAGTTTATAGGTTATACACCAACATCCAAATATCCTATTCAGGGCGGACTACTCAGCACTGGGATCCCAAAGTGGTGGCTTAAGCTTCCCCTAATGAAACATCAGGCAGATCTGAGATGAACAGGATCAGGACCAAGGGTCTTTTTATATAGTGTTCTAGCATCCACTTGACAACACAGTCCTAGGTGAACAATAGGCCTTTGATATAACCTTCTGTTTTCTAAACACCACCTGTAATTAGTTACTCAAATTAACATAGGGCAATTTATTCATTAGGCAGTTAATCACAAACTTGAAAGAGACATATAGACAATGACATTACTTCACCCCGATTCACCTAAATGTTAATACTCCCTTTTGATTTCTGAATTAATCGTTATAGTGACAGAGAGGAATTGTCTGTTTACAGGGCTAGTGTCTAAGATACGCACAATTAGTATCACTTCTAACAATATAGGTTTGCATTTCGAAGTTTGAGCCTTTCTACCATGAATGGCCCTCATTACCATTCGCATACCTCTTTAACATGGCTCTAAAGGTGGGCTTTGGGTCATGCAAGCTGTTTAACCTATTCTGGCCATGTATTATACTTGGTATAAGATTTGTTGCAGTTATGTAACAGTGGTAGCAATAACGATTTGAATGATTACATTTTAATTAGACAACATCACAGCCTGAAACAAACTGTGTACGACAGGCTAAAATGCACCACCCCCACCCCCAATCTCTGGAGCAATGGGCTGTGCCCACATCAGTCCTGCAGCGCTGCACTGTATGGTGGGCCTTGGCTGTTGAAGGGCTGGACTTGGCAAGTAATGCATAATGGGACTGAGTGGGTCAGCAGCCGAGGTACCGCACCAGCTCAGTGCCTGCTGCAGAGCTTTCCTGCTGGTACTGATGTGAAGAGAACAAATTGTTCTGCAATAGTCTCTGTCCCAGAAGCTCTGCTCTGAGCATGTCAGCCTGAACTCAGTGGCAAGCGACCCTGGGCTGAGCTAGTGCCCCAGTCACGAACAGGTGCGGCTGCAGCAAGCAGAGGTTATTGAACCAGGGCTCCCAGGAGAGGGGAAAAAATGTTTAAAGTGAATTAAAAATGGACCTGCAGCATAGCATTCCCCCTCCCTCTGGCTTTCCCTAAAAGCCAGGGCTAGGCAAACATCCTTGAGGTGTGCTCCAAGGGAGTGACTAATGGACTGCAGTGATGGGTGGGGTCACAGTTCACTGCATCTGCGTCGATGGGGCCTTACAACAGAACAGCCGGGCGCCTCCCTGGCCTGCTGTCACATGGCCTCGAATAGGAGAGACTGAGGGTAGGGAGTCAGTGCATTGTCTGGCGTCATATTGGTTGTTACAATAGCCCCTGGAGACCCGGTTGTGCTGGGTGCTGCACACACCCAGCGAGAGCCCCTGGCCGGAAGGGGCCTCGTCTATACCCCTGCATCATACTACTTTAACTCTCTGGTGCATTTCAAATAGTGCAGCTCCTAGTGTGTGCAGAGCTGTACTGTGCTTAGACTGGTGTGGCTAAGTCCTGCATGGGACGGGGATGAGCTATTCTGCTACAAGGCACCTTTTTATGCTGTTGTAACTGTGTCCATGCTAACGTTTGTTCTGGGATCTGTGTAACAGGAACTCCAAAAGCCACATGTAGACCAGGCAGGCTGGAGGGAAGCTGAGGCACAGAGGTGAACTGAGATCAGTGGCTGAGTCAGTAATAGAACCCTGGACTCCTGAGTCCGGGGCTAGTGCTCTGTCTACTAGGTTACACTACCTGCCTGTCAGGTGTCCTGGAATAGAGAGACTGGCCTGGGCCTGGAGGAGGGCAGTCTGTCCTCTTCCCTACTCCCATCACCTGCGATGGGCTGGAATACTAGAGAGAGGAGAGGCAGCAGCTCTGCCCATCCTGGTGTCAGGCTTGGGCTCGTGCTGTTGAGGGGCCTTCATTGTCCTAATTGCTGGTGGCCGAAGGGGTTCTTCCCCCTGGAGTAGGGGGGGTGGCAGTTGGGGTGCACTGAGCTCTCCTTGTCTTGCTATCAAGTGCCCAGGGAGGGGAGATGCAGAGAGCAGCGCTCATGTTGTGGCCAGCATGTGCATATAGTCTTCTCCCTGCCCCAGGGTGGGGTGTTGGGACGGGTTACAAGCAGGGGTGCCATCACAGAGAAGGAAAGGGCTGGTGCCCTCTGTTGTGATGACTGTGCCCTGATTGTGAGCACCGCTGTGAAAAGTGCACATAGGTTTCCTAAGGTGTCATTATAACGACACCAGTTATAATAACTGAGGGTGACTAATGTTGATGGGGAAAGGTACAAAAGGGAGATGTACTGACTGAGTCAGTCCAAACAAAAAGGCCTGGGGAGAACTTGGGGACTGCGCTGGGATCAGACCTGATAAACAAGAGAAGCAGGGGTCAGAAATCAATGGACCTAAATTGGTGTGTCAAATATTAGGTGGACAAAACACTGTGGGGATGGGCTATTTCACCCAGCCCTCCCCTCGTGGGGCCCTTAAACTCAGAGACTCGGAGAGGAGACTGAGCAGAGGGGGAAAGCTGGTGCCCAGGCTGCTGGCTGACTGAAAAGGGGGAGAGAAGGAAGGAGTGAGCTTCACCATGATGGCTTCCATTCCCAGCCATTCCTGGGATCCCAGACCTTTGTCATCTTGAGCCTGAGAGATGTCCTGGCCTGAAGGGGCCAGAGAGAGGGACCCAGGTGACGTGGCCACCTCCACCAGCCCCAGCTCAATCTGAAACAACTCCTGGGAAGAGAGACTTCATCTCTCCTCCCTCTGTGTCCTTTTCCATCTCTACCTCTTTTCTATCCTCCTCCTTCCTTCTGTCTAATGAGAGTCTGGCTTAGCCAGCCAAGACTATGTATTTTGCAACACCTGCTGTGAGACTGTGCCCAGAGAGACAGCTAAAAGCAGTGCCCCATACAGGCCAATGCTGGTACAAGTTTGCCAGGTCTGAGTGGCGGAGTCGTCCCTGTGCTGGGCCTGTGCTTTGCCAGCAGAGCGAATCAGCACCAGGGACAGTGTCTTCTTGCGATCACACTTTACTAACAGTGGCAACTCCAGCCCATTTCAACTAACTGCTGCTGTCTTTCCCCAGCAGGACAGTTATTGCCATCTTTGGTACCATCTAGGAGGGTTTGTCTCTAAAGACTCTCTCCAGCTAAAGGGAAAAGGAACAAGGGATGTTATTAAAATAAAAGCCTCACTTAATACTCTCCTTTCTAATGCTTTGACTGTTGCTCCTCCTTTTCTGTATCTTTAATTAAAGGTTAGAAGGATTTTTAAGGGAGCGTTTGACGTGGCATGAAGCAGACAGAGGTCTCTGTACACCAAACCCTGAACCTTGTTTAACCCTGTTTAATGTTGGACAGTTTGTCATGTTAACAGCTGTGACTCTTTGGGCCCACATAGTCCATCAGAATGAATAGAGCACTGCCCTCACCTGGTATCTCCTGATGTGGAATAGGTGAGGGGTAATAGATCGGGGCATACGTAGCCATCTGTCCAGATGTGTTGCAAGCTGGTAGGGTTGGGGAGGTGCCAGGGCTCTGGGCAGTGGGAAGGGTGGGGGCAGCGGTCTCTGTATGTGTGCTGAGGGTTTGGCCATGGCAGTCACCAGGTCCATTGTAGAGACTGTAAATGGAAGCACATTGCATTTTAAATGGCCTGTCAGAAAGCATTTGTTGCAGGCAGGACAAGGCTGAGAAATGACAGCTCATTTCAGTTTAACAAAGAGCTACAGCGGCTGACAAATACCGAGTGCAGAGAGCTGGCGGCTTTTCAGCTCAGTCCTTTGCTGCTGCACCCCCCCACTCCCACCCCCACCCCAGACTGTTCACAGTGTGGCTGGGGGAAGAACACAGGAGAGGGAGACAGGGTCAGGCAGGGAGTCACCTTCCCTCCCCCCCCCCAGTTCACATGGCAGGGGAAATAGCTGGTGGAGGGTGCCTGGATTTAGGGGCTAGAGCCTGTTGTGAGCTGGCACGTGCCCAAGTAGGCCCAGAGGGAGGACAGGTCTCCAGCCTCTGATCTCATCTAAGAGTGTGGGAGATACAGATGGCCACAAACCCCAGCAACTTAGTGATCAAGCTTAAAAGCTTAAGTGAGTGTTTGAGCAGGTGATGCGGGGGCTTGAGACACCTATGGTGCCCGGGACGGAGCAGTGTCACACTGACAGCCGGGGCAGGGGCTCTGGGGTATTCACTGAGTGCAGTGGGGTGATATCCCCAGGCATTCCAGCACAGTATGATATCCCAGAGCTGGGGCTGCATCCTGGGGCTCTGCGTGAACAGAGCTGGCTCTAAGCAAACGGATGAGCTGTGCTGATCTATTTACTCCACTGCACTAGCCTCCCTTTCCCTAACGCAGGGAAGGGGATGGTGGCGAGTGGATTAGGCTCATGGTCATTCTACAGTGCAGGGCTGGGAGTGCAGTAGCTAGGGCTAATCTCCCAGGGAGTTTACAATGAGCAAGGCTGGGATGGCCAGAGCTGTGAACTCCTCCAATGCCAGCATTCCTGCAGCTTTCCCTAGACTGACTCCTAATGAGTGGGGCAGGAACGGCTGTGGCACAAAGCTCCACATCCAGCACGTCTCCATTAGTCCCAGCCGTGTGGCCTGGGAACACATGACCTCCAAAGCCAGTGCTCTGGCACCGTTCCCTACAGTGACTCCTGCTGGGAAAGGCTGGTGCTGCCGCAGCTGCGAGCTACTGCACAAAAGGGTTGGTGCTGCAAGGGCTTCAGTGTTCCTGCACTTCTGGTGTATGAGTTCTAATCCCAGCAGCTAGCCATGGATGCCCTTTGATTTCAACAGGAGATCAGCGCCTAAATTCCTTTGAAGGTCTGGGCCTAGGTTCATTATTGTAAAGTTCTTCATTGTCATGCTCCGTGTCAGACAAGAGAAAATCTGCCACCTCCTTTGCCCCACCACCATTTCGGCCCTTTGCTTCTTCTCCTTCCCCAGCCTCTTTTCTCTTTCTCTCCCCATCATCCTCATCTTTGTGTCACCTCCTCTTCCCTCTACCCTTCCTTCCCTGCAGCAATTTCATCCCCTCCAGCAGCTCTACTATCCCTTCTCCAGTCCATCTGCTAAAATGATCAGCCATGGAACAGCTAAAGCGTCACTTTAGTTGCCATTCCAATGCATTTAATAGAGGATAGGGGAGTTCACACCTCTCCGAGCCATTGGCTGAAGACTCTGGAAGGCATCGTTGCATTGCTTTATCTTCTGTTTGCATTTGGAAGGCATGTCTGGAAATGGGAATAGATACCTGGGGACTGCATGGCCATGGGGTGCAGGGATACAGGTCCCAGCTGAGTAGGGATGTGTGTGTGCAAAAATGCAAAACAAAGTGGAATAGGTGGGGGGGGTGTGCAAAGACCTCCCTCCCCCAGCCTGATCTTCTCCTCTTCAGTGCTCTTTAAGCACTGTTGGGTTTTATTTTTCCCATTCCCTGCAAAAAGGTTTATTTTCTGGTTCAGCTCTTTAAAAGAAGAAGCTGGATGTAGGGACGGGCATGGGATCTCACTCACTGCTCTCTGGGTGCTGCACTTGTGCTTTTAATCCCTCGGCTGTCAAGCTCCATTAGGAGATTTGGGCATCATTCTGCTACTACTCGGGCCTGGCCTCCCTCTAGCCCAGTCTGAAATGAGGGCAGTGCCTTGGCTGCAGGAGAGTGATGGATGGAGAGTGATGTCTTAAAGGGACAATGCCCTCCGCCTTTTGTCTTCTGCAGCTGCCAGCATTCTCCCTTGCACCCATTGGTGGGGTATTTGGAAAGAGAGGGAGGCTGCCTTGCTGTGTTGGCAATCATGCAGCACGTTTTGCTAGCAGCGCAGCCTGTGGCTGCAGCGTGGCAGCCGATGCAGGTGGGCCCGGAGAGGTGAGGGGAAGGGGTTTGGTGGATCATAGCTGCATTGGCATCACCTAAGGTTGCTGACTGGAAAAGGGAAAACAGGGAGAGTTGCCCAGTACAAAGAGCCTCAAACCAAGGGCAAGGGATGATCAGCCCATCATGGACTTTGGGGCCTCTGATGCCTCGAGAAGAAGCAGGAGCCGGTCCCTCCACCTGTCACTGCTTTGTTCAATGGAACAGCCTTCTCCCCTCACCACAGCGCAAACCCATTGTCAATACAAAAGCTGTGACTGTCAAAGGACTCTGAGGATTGGCCCCTCTGTTCCCATTAGTTTGAATGGTGATTAGCACCCAACTCTTGTATGCAGCTTTGCAAATCTCAGCCTTCTGTCCTCTCTGGGTCAAGAGGGCAGCCATGTTTTCAGTCCCCACCCATAACTCCTCCTCTGAGATCTGACCCTGTGTTCAGACAGCAGCTTTTCACCACATAACCATGTGTCCGACTGCAGAAGTGGGCTCACACACACAATGTTACCTGCTTGTCTCAGTGCATCCTAGGAAAAATCTATCCCAGAATGCCTCAGCAGGGGGAAAGTAGCAAGCAGACATGCACACAGGAGGGCGCTGTGGGGTTCTCACTGCACAAAGAGCTGCAAGGCAGGCAGACTGGCCAACCTTGGTCACTGGCAAGGGCCACTTGGGCTCAGCTGCCACAGTTACTAGCTGTACATTGACCACAATTTGGGTGTACATACCAGCCATGTTCTGAGCACTCAGGGCTCTGGTTACCAGCTCGATTCAAAGTGCTGAGCCAGCTCCTCAGCTGCTCTGAGCCATCCTCTCTCAAGTAAAATCAAAGGAGCTGTGCTCATTTATGCCAGCTGAGGATTGTGTGAATGGTGACTTTAGCAGCATCTTCTCTCCCGCTGCTGGTGATCTTCACACTTGCATGTAGAATAGATGAGAGAGCCACTGAGGAGCTACAGGTGACCTGCAACCAAATAAGGATGCAGATGCCATCGATATGATGAGCCAAAGTTCCCAGGTAACCTAAGTCACAGCTGAACATCCCAAGAGCACCCAAGTGGTTTCAAAATTCTTCATGTTTCCCTTCCAATTCCTCTTGGTGAAGAGCAGCACCACTGCACCTTGTCCTCTTCTAGGCTATGTGATGCTAAGTTGTCAGGCCCTCCCCAGGCAAGGGTGTCTCCTCCTCCAACATTGCAAGGACCTGAGTCTCTCCTCACTCACCCCAGTGCAAGTCAAGTGTGGGAGGACAATTGAGTCCTGCTGTTTCCAGAAGTCGGAGGTTGGGGAGGAATCCTGGGCACAGAATGGCAAGTGGACACATGGAAGCTGGGTGGAAAGAGGATGCTAATGGGAGCTGGAGCTGTTCAGGTTTGAACTACTGACCAAAGTATGTGCTGCTCAGACTGACATCCTCTTTCCACCCATGTGCCGGAGGCAGGGTCCTGAGCTTCTAGGCTCTTCTGGGCAGTACTGCCCTAATGCCTTGCCTGCACGCTGGCCTTTGTATGCTTTCTGTGAATTGCATGATCCTTCTCTTGCTAGCATACAGCCCCCTCAAAGGGGCTCTGTTCTGATCTCACACACTGGTGATTCCAGGGTGGCTCTGGTGACATCCCTAGCACTGCTGCTAGTTCTCACAGGGTGTCACACCCCCTGGCTTGAAGTGGTTTCCATCATATACAGGGTTTACAGTCTGGGTCAATGGCTCTCAGCACCCCTACTATACAAATTGTTCCAACACCCCTGCTGTCCCCTTAAGTGAAGGGGGACACCGCTGCCCACTCCCCAGTGCAGCTACATTCCGGGTTGAGCTGACTAAGAGGGTGGGGTGCCATTTAGGGCTAATGAATGAAATGAAGACAGCTATGATTAGGGGTTGTAGGCAGTCCCTGGGGGAAAGTTGAAGGCAGCAGATTAGGGGTGGGGTTAGTCTGCTGAGGCAGAAAGCCTAGGCCAGGAGGCTGAAAATGGCTGAGGGTGAGGAGAGAAGCAAAGCCTAGTAGAGGGATAGTCTGGTGATCTTCCCCATGCAGAGGCCAGGAAGAAGCTTGCAGAGGATTTTAGCTTGGGTGGCTGTTTTGGTTAGAAGAACAGGTGGGGAGCCGCTGAGTGTGGCAGAGCCTACTGGAGCTGGCATAAAAGGTGAGTTGTTGGACTGGGTATGGGGGCACTTATAGGCTAGGTGCATTGTGTGGGGGATAAATGAGTGGTGTTTGGGGGGGTTCAAGGACTGTTGGCACTTATGTGGGATAATAAACCAACCCAGGGTTAAGGTAACATCAGACCCATTGCGATGGAGTCCTTAAGGTGAGGGGGGAAAAGGAGGCAGTAACCCTGGTGTTATTGTGCCCAGCTGCAAGGGGGAATCATAATGGGTAAATCAAAACTGGCCTAGAGTTGCAGAATGGTTTCTGTTCTAACTCCTTGGGCCAGATCCAGCTTGTGTCAGGCTGCTGGCAGACTCAAGCAGGTTTCATGACAGTGGTTATACTTGGATCATGTTTTCAAGCCTTTCTGTGCAACCAGGTGAGCTAAAACTTAGTGTCAGTTAAAAACAACGTGATTCTGACATCACATAACTCCAGGAGTGAGACCTGGGCCTGTAACACTGATGCCTTTAATTTGCATCCGGCTTGGTGACTCATGGGAACTTTCCTCCTCCCACCCTGCTTCTGGAATCCCTATGGGGAATCTCTGGTCCAGTGGCTGCCTTGAGGTTAAATTGAATGGCTGGGGCCTTTTGGCTACATGAACCCTGAGTATTTGAGAATAAAGCATAGGCAAGCTGCACATGCTGCCCTGCTCCCTGGCAAACAAAGCAGAGGTAAGGAACTGGAAGGTGTGAGCCCCAGCCCTGGAGCTAGATGGGACTAAACTAGACACCAAACACTGGGTTCCTGTCAGGGGACTGATGTCAGCACAAACCCCGCAAAGCAGGTCTGAGTGGGACCCCTACAGAAGGGGTTAATTCTCACTGCTTCCCTCCTTGCAGCTTGAGCTGTAGCTTCTTCCCTTGTGCTTGTATCTGTTTCCTCCTTTCCCCAGGAAGGCAAAAGGGCAGGGCTGAGCTGTTGTTCTGAGCTGCATTGTGCCCAGGCTCAGCTCCTGTGACCGCCCCTGTACATCCCAAGCTGTGGATTGTGGGCTATTACCAGCCACTGAAGCCATGTGAACCACAGGTCCCAGAGGGCATGTTTTCTCTACTTACTGAATTAAGCTGCTTTACCCACAGCTTTCCCGATGATGGAAGAGAATCTGCTGAGCCAAACCCAGCTGTGGCTTGGCAGGCAGAGCAAAGGAGGGAAAGGCCCTGGAGTAAAGTACTGAGTGGTGTTGCTCTGGTGATATTCCCTCCTTGTCTAATCATGAATGTCTCCCAGCCTTGTCTAGCTGTCTCATCTGCGAGCCTGGTGTTGCGTAGACCCATGATCCTAGAGCTGTTCCTAACTTTTCTGGTCTGAGGGCTGGATTATGGGCTGTGATGAGAGTTCCCTTTCTAGGCAGTGCTGTGCCCAGCCCTGCAATCTCCTGTGTGGTGCCGAGGGCCAGTTTCGGGGGGGTAGGGGGGCTTAACGAAGGGAAAGGGAGTAGTGTTCTCCCCTCTTCCTTGCTAGTCTAGATTTCAACAGATCCAGGATCACCCTGATCCTCAGCTGGTGTAACTTCACTGACCTTTGAAATCAATGGAGTGATGTTCCCTTAAACTACTTGAGTATCTGACCATTAATTCCTGAGTTACCCTTCCCGCTGAGCTCACAGAGCACTGATTTCCCTTGGGCTCAGGAGGTGACTCCTGGCCTGAGTGGAGTGGGCTGAAATCGCCCAGCCGTGGATTGTCACCAATTGCTTTACCAGCTGCCAGGTTTTCTCGTATGGCAGTTAGCTAAGTGGACATCCCTATGAACAGCTGGCCATCTTGGGTCAGACCAAAGGTCCATGTAGCCCAGTGTCCTGTTTTCCAACAGTGGCCAATGCCAGGTGCCCCAGAGTGAACGAACAGAACCAATAATCATCAAGTGATCTACCCCCTGTCACCCATTCCCAGCGTCTGGCAAACACGGGCTAGGGATGCCATACCTGCCCATCCTGGCTAATAGACTTTGATTGACTTCTCCTCTATGACTTTATCTAGTTCTATGTAGGCTGCTGAAGTAACCAGCTCCACTTAATAAAGCTCCTCTCTGGGGAGCCTGTAATGTCTCCATGAGGCCTTCTCCTTAGGTAGATTCCTAGGTAACAGTCCTGGGTGGTGACTGTAAAAAATCCCAGCCTTGCCCCCAATGTGTTTGGGTGCCCTCTCCAGGTGGGCATGGGGCTGGGCAGGGGAACAGGCATTGGGAGATAGAGATGGGTGGCAAAACAGTGAGGGGGTTGAGGGCATCATCCATGTGCCAAGTTACTGGGGGCCAAATAGTGTGGCCAGAGCCGGGGGAGTAAGTGAAGCTAGGAAGGGGCTAGCGAGAAGGAAATCACTAGGAATGAAGTAAGTGGGATGCTTTGGTGGGTGGGGGTGAGCTGGAGAAAGTTTCTGACTCCTCAGTCTAGGGGCATGGCTCGGCATCTCCCATTACTGCTTGTGCAGTGCTGCATTCGAGATCCTCCTGCCATCCCTCAGGCAAGCTGCTCCCACTGCGGAGCCTCATCCTGCTAAGATCTGGAGAAAGCCTCTTGGCTCATCAAATATTGAGACTTGTGCTCATTGGAGGGAGGAAAAAATCGACCTCATACTGCTTCCACCTGCTGTATTGATTGTCAGCCCCTTCCTGCACAGTGGTGTTCTGGCTGGCAGAAGCATCCAGAACTAGGCCAAGCTAATGATGCGGGTGAATCTCCAGATCCCTCCTTGAGGTGGGGAGGGGAGGGGAGATAGGATTCCACCTGTCTCATTACAACATGCAGTCTGACTAAGGCCTGTGTCAGGGTCTGTTTGAAGCCCTTTCTAATGCTGGTGTTTTACCTGGCTACAGATAGAAAGGTGAGGTGATGGTGTGTGGTGGGGGGTTTGGTTTTGTTTTTCAAAGTTCCCTAATGAATCTGGACATCCAATTCCCATTTGTCCTAATAGGGCACCTTTGACAATCTTGCCCTAAGTGTTTGCTGTATTTTCCCCTCTACTCTTACTTTTATGAAGTGAGTTTGCTGCTGGTAAAAAGTGCAGGCCAGGGCAGCAAGATCCTCTCTCTACAGCACAGGCAGTGGCAATGCCAGCTCATTTCTCCACACACACACCCCCGCCCCCATATGCCAAGCCCTGTCTCTCTATCACAGCTCAGCCTGGCCTCTAGTCCTGGAAGGGAATTTCAGTCTCCAAGGGCCACGCAGAATGCAGATGTTGGTCCCTTGGTGGAGATTGCTGGTGAGGGTGGTGGGTTAGCGCAAGGTGCATTTTGGGAACATGGACACCTCTTCACCAGACACTAGCCTGAGCCCCACCACGCTCTCTACACATGCGCTCACCCGCCACGCTACTGCAGCAAGATCAACAGAGGTGCTCCTGCTGCGGCTTGCATGTGCCAGCAGCCCTCTCCTGCTGCTCTGTGAGGGTTATTGGCCTAGTAATAGGTCTCCTCCCTTGTTCTACCACAGCCTGGATTTATTAACCTGCTAGGTGGGCTGCAAGCTTTCGTTTCTCACAGGCAACCTGGGAGGAACTCTGCTGAGTGGCGAAGCATGGGATGTGCACTTCTATACAACATGTGTGTGCCTGCATATAGTCACCCATGCAGTCATCTCAGGGTGATGTGAAAGGAAAACGTTGTTTTGCCCCAGCCACAGTGCATAACAGTTTGCTTGGGGAAGTGAAAAACTCCCCTCAAAACTCAATGCAGAGGGACCCTTTAGAAACTTTCACAGGGAAAGGAAGAAGGAATTGAGTAGAACTGGGCAGAATCAGGAGCACTAGGAATTGTGTGTAAACTAGGATAGAGCCAATGAAGTAAATGGACTGGCTGAGGAGTCAGGCTATCAAATTCAAGGGGCTGCTCATATGGGTAACATTTAAGGACCAGGCATAAGTGTGCAGCCTGAAGTCCTAACCCTGCAAAGGCTTAAGTGCTCACAAGTTGGGAGATGCAAAATGAAGGTGCCAAGTTCTGTAGGGCACCTGCATTACATGTTCTCATTGCTGTTAAAGAAGCCAGGTACCCAGCATAACCAGCGGGGCCCAGATCCTCAATCTGGGCCTGAGTCCTTCCTGAGTGTCGCTTCTTGGCTCAAAGGCTCATAGGTATTTAGGCTCCTTGGCTCCACTGAATCAAAATATCTTTTGAGGATCTGGCCTTTGCAGCCCCACATGGAGAGGGGGAAAAAATCTACGGTGCGCATTTGAAATGCAATTTTGAAAGGCCCAGACAAATCAAAGCTAGTTTTCGCTGACACCTCAATGACCCTTCTTAAGAGGGTTGTGTTTGTGGTTCCACCTCCTCCCCTCACCCCAAGCCAAATTCCTGCTTGAAACTCCTAGCTCTGTATCTGGTAAACGCATTCAAGCAAAGGTTCACCGGTGTCATGGTTTCACATATAGACTGTGCCGCTAATTCAGCAAGATACTTAAGCACGTGCCTTGAAATCAATGAGAGACCTGCTTAAAGCTAGGCATGTGCTTAAGTGCCTTGCTGAATTGGGGTTGGTGTGAACCATTTTCAACCTAAGAGGAGTTCACAAGCTGCTCTCATGACTATTTGCTCTTCTGTATTTGTGGGCTCTGGTGGTGATTGTGCTTCCTGATTTGGGTGAATGACTCTCATTGGGCTAAGTCTTTACTAGTTGCTGTCCTGTGGTTCACATAACTTTCATGGCATGTGTGAGTGGCTATTTGGACAACTAACCTCTAGTCCCCAAATGAGGTGTGTGGACAACAGCCCAGTCCCATGACCCTTCAGAAGTAGCAAATCCAAAGCTGTGTGAGTGTTGTCAAGTCAGTCGCCCATTTGCAATTCAGGCCAATGTTCACACTGTGTTTGCTAGTATCATCTAGCTCTGTTCCTCTGCACCCTCTGTGACAGGGGTGATCCACGTCATGGGGCATTGTATGAATGAATTGGAAATTGCTTGGTGGTGAATGGCACCACTTCAGCCTCCACTATTATTCCCTTGATAATATAACCAGTGAAAGGTAATAATAGGTTAACACGGTATTGTTCCCTCACCTCCAACAGTCCCCAGGTGTCTGCTAAACCTTTCAGCCCAGTCTGGCTTAAGGGGGAATCTTCATAGCATCTCTAGATCTAAAATACCCGAGGGCTAATATCGCCTGACATTACGGATGATGACATAACTTACTTGTGACACCACCACTTAAGCATCAGAGGGGTAGCCGTGTTAGTCTGGATCTGTAAAAGCAGCAGAGAATCCTGTGGCACCTTATAGACTAACAGACGTTTTGGAGCGTGAGCTTTCGAGCGTGAAGGCTTTCGTGGGTGAATACCATTCGCAACGCAGGACTTACGTATTCAACCCACGAAAGCTAGCTAAAACGTCTGTTAGTCTATAGGTGCACAGGATTCCTGCTGGCTTGTTACCCACTTAGCATTATCCCTATTCTCCCCTAAGAGAAATGCCAACAGAGAGCTCTGCTGTTGATGCCCTCTGACAGTTTTTTGTAGCTTGTGTATATCCAGGGATGCGTGCCCATTGGAGCTCAGATATGTGTTAGTGTGGGCTCACAAACACATCCTAGAAGAAGCTTTAGGCTATTGGGATGTGACAGAATAATCTTTCTTTCAGGAGCAGTAACAAGGTTCAGCTGGGGATTCTAATCTTGCGCTCTTGGCAGGAGAAGCCTGTTCCATCATCACAAACCTCTCCAGCACTAATACATGTGTATTTACTCTCTATATATGCACTTTGTGCATAAAGTATGTTTGTATTGTTACATGGCTTTTTTCTAGCCAATGGCAGCTCCAGTACAGCCAGCATAGCGGTGTTAGGGTGGACATCCAGCTTTGGTGCAGGTCCTATCCTCTTGGAGGAAGCACAGTGCAAAAGGCGTAACTGAGAGTTGAGGGTGGTGGATTTACAGCACTGCATCTTATTACGTCCACACTTGCAGGACATACCGTGCTGCATCTCCCTAGTGCAGCACTGGCTTACCTCTGCTCTGCCTGGGGGTATAACGATTGCAGTGCTGGTGATGCAGCGCTGCTCGCCAGTGTGGCCACCAAAAGCCTTGTAATGAGCTCCAGAGGTATTTGGGAGGTCCCAGAATGACGTTCAGGCCCCACTCCCTGGGCCTTCATCAGTTGCACTCTACTGCTGGCCTCAGGTGACGCTTTAGAATGCCCAGAATTTTCAAAAATCGCTTCTGTTTGTCAGCAGGTGTGGAGTGGCAATCAGTGAATTTTCCGGTGACATGCCTCACGCGCATAGACCAGTCAGCATTGGAGCAAGTCTTGGCGAGTTGCTGACTCATAGTGTGTGGGGTGAGGAAGCTGTGCAGTCACAGCTGCACTCCAGTGTAGGAATTATATACCTAGCAGATTAAGGCCATTCTGGAAAGGGGCATGACGGGACGCGGTGCAGTGCAGGGTTAAGTGAAGGAGCTGCGGATGATGCAAAGCCTGTGAGGGCAAGCTGCTGCTCCGGCGGCCCATGAACTGCGTTTTACAAGGAGCTTGGATGATACTTGGGTGACCCGCTTCAATCCGGCGACTACGATGGACAATTCAAGAGCAGTGGTGGAGGAAAACCGAGAGTGAGGGTACTGGGGTGGGGGGAAAACCCAGATCCCAGAGGCATGCGCCAGGAGCTTTTCATGGGAGCCAGGAGGAAGGCACCAGTCAAGCAGCAGTATTGGTGAAGACAAGAAGGAGCGGAGTCCTGGTAAGCAGTTTTATTTTAGAGTGAAAGTTTCGGAGAGGAGGAGGGTTATGGTGCAATGCATGCATGCTAGATGTGGAATATCCATGGAGTGGTCTTAGTGTGGTAATGCGGCCTTGTAATATCTTAAAAGTTTAGCAGAGCGTGGTGTGCGCTTGCCGCAAGTTTATAGGGAGAGCCCTGTGGTCTTGTCCCATCAGGTAAACGCGTCCGCGCACTGTGCAGAGGGTGGGGGACCATTGTGCACCAGCAAGCGCACTAGGGGCCAGGGGGAATCCGCATTGCGTAGACGACCTCTTGCTCTTCCCAGGTGACCCGCAGCAAGAAGATTCGGATTAATTCTGTGAAAATGTGGGGACTGTTCAGTGTAGGTGCCCTTGCAGCAGTTTTCTTCCTCAAAAATGAAACTCAATCCCTGAAGCAATCAGCCTTACTCACCTTTCTCATGGCTTGTGGGTTATGGGCATCTTTGGTATGGAAGTATGCTATCGGAAGACTAGTAAACTCCTTTGCAGTGTGGGAATAATGTCGGTGGAGATATAACAATGCTGCTCTGTAACTCTTTTTTTGCCTTTTGAAAAGTTCGCTTGACTACGTGACTGTCCGTTCATAACTGCTCCAGAGGCTACAAACTAGGAAGAGCGCGGAAAAAGCAGAAGACACGTTAAAGCAGTTATGGATACTCTCCGAGAGAAGTAAAAACTGAAGGAAAAACTGCAGACCTGGAGGAAAGGGAGAGGATCCGCACAGAGAAACGCAACGGTATGAAGAAAAGCACAAAGCAGCTCTAAGCATCTGCGTGCAATGCAGACTCTTATCCAGTCACCGTAGCCATGCAAGGCAGACACTACGGTGGCCCTCCCTGCCTATCCAAAGCTCTTCCGTGTGCCAAGGGTAGCCAAGGTCAGCTCCAAACCCCCTTCCCCAGCATGCAGGTTCTTACTACCACCACCAGCTGCCCCAACACCTGTATGTTCACCAACAGCCCTGAGAACTACGACCCTTACCCTCTGCACTCAACCCCCATCACCATGCAGTATTTTCATCCTGAAGTGCAGCAGTCATTGCACACCACTCCAGACAGGACATAGTCAAACCTGTGACTGTACAGTTCACCCCCCCACCCCCCTGCCCTTTTAGGTTCCCAAAATGTTGTGTATCAGTTATTTTTCTTTTCAATAAATGAATTACTGGCTTTGAAAACAGTCTTTATTATTGCAGAAAGTGAAAGATACCGTAGCCCAGGAAAGAAACAGGCACTGCAAATCATTTTAGGAAAAACAGATTCCTACTCACATTGTAACAACTGCACTTCACTCCCGTGCAAGGCACCAAACATTACTGTTGGTTTTCAGCCTCAAATTCCTCCCTCAAGGTATCCCTAATCCTTGTAGCCCTGTGCTGGGCCTCTCTAATAGCCCTGCTCTCTGGCTGTGCAAATTCAGCCTCCAGGCGTTGAACCTCAGAGGTCCATTCCTGACTGAATGTTTCACCCTTCCCTTCACAAATATTATGGAGGGTACCGCACAGGATATAACTCAGCGATGCTGCTGTTCCCCAAGTCTAGCTTCCCATACAAGATCGCCAGCCCCCTTTAAATGCCCAAGCACACTCCACAGTCATTCGCAACCGCGCTCAGCCTGTAGTTAACTTCTCCTTCTCCTGTCAACTTCCCTTTATATGGTTCATGAGCCAGCATTAACGCGGTAGCAGGTCTCCAAAATCACAATGGGCATTTCGACTGTCCGCCTACCGGTATCTTCCGGTCTGCCGGAAAAAAGTCCCGACCGCATCTTCCTGAAAGGCCACTGTTCCGAAAAGCCGGCACCATGCACCTTTCCAGGCCAGCCTGTGTTAATGTCAAGAATATCCCACATATCCACAAGTCCCCTGAACTACCCCCTTTCCGATAATTACTCGATGCTAGGGGTTTAGAATGGAATATCATCCCCATTTATCGCTTCTCCACATTTACGGGAAACCCATGTGCAAAGCCAATCCACATGTCCTGCATGTTCCAGAAACAGTTGTGCTAGCAGGATGCGATTTCATGCCCTGCAAAACTTGCATCACATGTTCCAACGGTTGACCTTTCCTTTTTTTTGTCCCACTCCAAAACTGGTTCGCGACTGATCATTAGCGTCTGAGGTTGCACTTCCAGACTGCAATAGCCACCCACTTCTCCACTGCAGGGCCTCTCAATCTCGTGTCCTTGCGCCGCCAGGGTGGGGCGAGCTCAGCACGCAGTCCCATGAAAGTGGCTTTTCTCATCTGAAAGTTCTGCAGCCACTGACCGTCATCCCAGACTTCCATGACGATATGATCCCACCACTCAGTGCTTGTTTCCCGAGCCCAAAAGCGGCATTCCACAGTGCTGAGCATTTCCGTGAATGCCACAAGCAATTTAGAGTCATATGCATCAGCGACTCGATTCATCGTCAGACCCTCACTGTCACTTTGGAGCTGAAGAATGATCACGGCCACACATGATGTGCTGGTGAGACTCATCAGCATACTCCGCAGCAGTTCAGGCTCCATTTCCCACAGAAATCGTGCTGCACAGAAACCGTTGGGAGAGTCACAATGGCGCCAAACATGGACGGAAAAACAGTGACTGCTGGGATGTGAAGTGATGCATCACAGGGCGTTGGGACAGGAAGCGGAATGACCCGCATCCTTCCGTCCCCTTCCCACAACTCATGGCGCCAAAATGGGATGAGGTGCTCTGTGGGATAGCTGCCCATAATGCACCACTCCCAACAGTGCTGCAAATGTGGCCACACTGCAGCGCTGGTAGCTGTCAGTGTGGCCACACTGCAGCGCTTTCCCTACACAGCTGTAGGAAGACAGCTGTAACTCCCAGCGCTGTACAGCTGCAAGTGTAGCCATACCCAAAGACTGAAGCGGCAGTGGCAGTAGAGCTGATCATGATCCCTTTTTTTTTGCTACTTGGGGCAGCAAAAACCCTGGAGCCGGTCCTGGTTCTAGCCCAGACTTTGGGCAGGGCAGAGTGGTTGGATGGGGCAAAGGGCTCAGCAACAGCCCTGCAGGTAGCCTAGGAGGGGCCAATAATTGTATTGCCCTTCTTTAGAGGTAGAGAGGTTTACTTTGGGACACTAGAAAATAGACATAGGAACCTTTCCACAGCCATCCACTTTTTTAGCATCTCGTAAAAAACTTGACTCCTGCTGGACTCCGTGTGTGTGTGAATTTGGAGCTTGTGCAAGAAAGGGCCTAACCCCACCACCAAGCACCACGTGCCTGTCTAGTGCAAATGGGTGCTTGGCCACCTGCCCTTCTTCCCTAGAGCTCTGCCAGGGCATTGGGGGCTCATGCATGGTCACGAGGGGTTGCCATATCAGTGTGCTATGTGTCTGTTGTATAAGGAGTGGAGCTGTATAGCCATCTGGGTCAGTGTATCATTTTAAAGGTCACACGTACCTGCAAAGGGGTTAATCTCTCCTGCTCCTAATAGTAATTCTAACTGCTCATAACCATTCTGCTGCTGGAGCCATATGCTTACTGAATCTGGGCCAAAGTGCTCCCCTTCTGCTCTTGTTCCAGGCACTGGAGATCTTGTGATGGGGCAAACATGCACAAGGGAGCAGGACTGGTGCAGGCCACCAGCAACAGGAGCAGAGTCAGGTGCTGAGACTCCCTGGAGAATGGGTGAGGTGCCTGTATGTAGGGTTGGGAGTGGCAGGAAATTGAGTGCCTTGGCTACAACTTGCTGTAGTTGTAGAATATTAAGTATATCAAGTATTATTACCATCAACATTTATTTGCGACTGGATCTGGTGGCGCCTGTCTGGAAAACAAGCTGCCCTTCAGTACTTGATGTGGTATTTGCATGTTATTGAAGGCAGTAAAGGAGCTAACAGAGCTATTTGCATTCCTTCTGCTCTCAGGCTTCAGATCCAATTGTTGCTGCTTTTTGTTAACCCAAGAATCATGCTGCCTCTTCCCGTGGATGTCCTCCCAGATTTAAATTTTAACTCTTTCCAGTCTGCAGGCCAGATCCTCTGTTGCTGTAAATCAGCATAGCTCGATGGCAGTGGAACTCCACTGATTGATACCCACTGAGGATCTAGCCCTGTGTTTGAAGTATTGCAATGCTTTCCTTCCCCAGCAATGGTTTCTCCATGGGCCTGTTTCACAGAACAATAGGGATGCTTGTTGCATATGTTTCTTGCATGAACAGTTGGACTCAATTTTTGCTTGCACAAGCTTCTGGAAAGGAGAATCACTTATGTGCATGATAGCTGATCCACATCCAATGAGAGCCTTCCGCAGAAGGGAAAACTGTGCGTTAACTCTGAGTTGCCTTTAGCAAAGAGCTGGGAAGGTTTAAGGAGATCCGGACTGCAGTGGCAGTGATGAGAGAAGTGACAAGGGTAATGATGAGCACAAGAACAAATAAGGGCAGTGTATGGAAGAAAGTGCTCATCTCATTCCTTAGGGGTAAGGTAATGAGTAAGGGGCAGATCCTGCCCTTAACTCTCACACCGCTCTTCCCACTAGGGAACAGGATTAGTTTGCATACATGCAACTGAGGGCAAGTTGACCCAGTAACTTCATTAAATGTTAGAGCCTTTGATGCATGTGCATAACTTCCAATGAAGTCACCTCAAGGCTTCTCTATAGATTATAAGGCCAGAAGGCACCACTGTGATCACACTCCCAAAGCAGTGCAAAGTGACCTCAGGGTATTTCTACAGTACAGAGACTGTACCAGCATAGCTATGGTGCCATAGCTGTGCCAACATAATTCCATAGTGTAAACACAGCCTATGCAAATAGAAGGTGGTTTTCCATTGTTGCGGGAACACCACCTCCCCAAGCAATGGTAGCTAGGCCTACAGAAGTGTTCTTCCTTCGACCTAGCTGCATCTACACCAGGGCTAGGTTGGCATTGCTATGTCGCTCAGGGTGTGGATTTGTCATACCCCTGAGTGCTGTAGTTATGTCAACCTCCATTTTAAGTGTAGACCTGGGCTCAGTGTAAACAGCTCTCAATATATGCTTAAGTGCTTTACCTCAGGATCCAATCCTGCAGTTGGATCCACAGGTATAGATTCTTATACCCATGTGGAGTCCCACTGAAGTTCGATAGGTCCAAGGATCAGTGCTAGCTGCAGTGTGTGTGAGAAAGAGAGAATATAAAGGAACACTGAGCTCTTTCTCTCTTGTTGTCTCTCCTGTATCAGGTAGTCCTAGATCATCTCAGCATTATAGTATACTAAATGCATCTGACGAAGGGGGTATTCACCCACGAAAGCTCATCCTCCAAAACGTCTGTTAGTCTATAAGGTGCCACAGGATTCTTTGCTTCTTTTACAGATACAGACTAACACGGCTACCCCTCTGATAGTATAATAATGCACCTCTGCTGTTTCTTGGTATAAGAGATGTTCCTTAATGTAGATCTGTGGTTCCACACAAACCTTGTGTGCTCTCACTTTTCTTGGTGCAACTTGCTGAATCTATCTGTATTCAGCGAAGCATTTCAATAGGACTTAACTATTCTTAAGCATTCTGCAGAACCTGAGCTTAAATGAGGATTCCCTAGGAGATATTTTTCAGATAGGGAGTGCAGCTACTGAATGACTAACCACAGGAATAACTATCTAGCAGTGAAGCTCCCAAATTTAACTTTTCTTTACAAAAGATTTTACAAAACCAGAGGTTAATAGAAATATTTTTAACTATTTGATGAAACTGTGTTTGTGGTGGGTTTTTTGTTTTAAATTTAATCCTTCTTTTTCAGTGGTGAAAATGCAGGACTGAGCCCATGATGCTTGTATCTGGAATGAGAAGCAAATAGGGACTGCTTGTGTGCTTACTACATGCCTTGCTGAAACAGGGCCAGTGCTCAGCCTGGGACACAGGGAGACCCCATAAAGGAAGAGAACCAGGAAGTGAAAATGACTAAACGCTAAACTGACTAATGACCAGTCTAGTACTGTATCAGTATTGAAGCTGAATGAAATTTCAGAAAGTTAACAAAGCATTAATACTGGCAAGTCAATTTGATCTTTAAAATTTGTTTCAGTAACTGAGGGTGATATTATTAGGACTGAGTAAGAAGATTTGAATAAAAAGTTGTCTTGGGAGGGTCCCTTTAAAAGGAGACAGCAGCACTGATGTAAAAGTATATTAATATCCTGGGTTATAAAAATACTTTGGGCCAAGTTTTTTGTCACTTGGTACTACCGTTAGCAGTATGGCCACACACTGAAAAATTGATTTTTTTAAATGAATTTTGATTCCTTTGTCCTCTTAGATTAGAGCACAAATCAGGTTTTCAAGTGGAGGGCTAGACATTTACTTCGTAAAAATAAAAACTGGGCTTCTCAGGTAACGACCTGACTCCAGAAGTTGGAGCTCTTGGAAAAATGCCAAATATCACAAGACTCGTGATAAAATCACAGGATTGGAGAACTGACATCCCATATTACAAAGTGAGTGTAGAATGAGGCCATTCAAATTTAGCAGCATCCGCCACCCTATCTGCACTCACTTTGCACTGGAATTATTGGCTGCATGAAGTGCAGGGAAATCCAGATCCTATGTCCTGAGAGAGAGAAACCATGTCTTAGATTATTTCCCCTCCCCCCCTTTTTCCTGGCAAGAGAGGAGATCATGTCCAATGTTGTCGCTAGCCATTTAAAAACTGTGCAGAAGAGGAGAGTCGAGAATGCTAGCTGCAAGAAGTGTCCTGCTGGAATTGTTAAACATGCCGGGTAAGAACAGCTGGAGGTGGAAGGCAGATTTAGGCAACAGCCTGGGTATTAAAAGTAGGTGAAGGTTGTAGCAGTTGCTTATTAATTACTATTTGGGTAACATTACATTAAGGGAAAATATCTGAAATCTTACTTTTACTTAAAAAGTGCTGGATGTGATAGGAAGCATATGCTGTGGGAGTTCCTGCCTGGCTCTGCCCATAACTGCCCTCCTAGGTTCTGATTCTACACCTTGTGCACTCACTTCCACTAGGGAGAAGTGGATGTCATAGGTACACATGTCCTTCTTCTCATCTGGCAGTGACAGATCTGGTGACCTGCTTCAACTAATCCCTGTGCCATTTGGTGCAGCTGCACTGAACACAATGAAAGGCAGCTGGAGTGCATGCAGAGAAATGTTGGGATTCAGATCTGCAGTACATGACACAAACTGGCTTGTTCTGTTTGCTCTTCCTCCTGGCTAGCTAATATGATGTGTGCGCGCACACACCCTCCCTTTGCTGATCTATTCCCAGTGGTCATTAGCAGCTCCAGGGGGCAGAGTTAAGGTTGTATTGCAGAGTGGCCTGTAACTTAACTCTGTATTTGCTGGCTTTCAGTAGCTTAAATGTAGCTACTCTCCATATTCTAGAAGGACACAAAGCTGCACCGGGCCCCCTTTACTGAGTGTTAATGCAGTTCTTGGGCAATTAATTTAGCCCAAAGTTACACCCTTCCTGGGCTTTGGCTTTATTGTGGGTAGCAACGACATGTAAACTTCAATTTGAAGTGTTCCTGGAGCTTCCATGCAAAGATCTCCACTCCCATCCCACTTACCTCTCCTGCATCCAGGGTAAAGCTAATGAACCACAGCTGTCAGTGTGTCAGCAGGAATCAATCATGCCCTGCAGCATTTCAGTACTTGCTAAGAGGGTGGGCCAACAGAAGAGTCCTGTTGCTCTGACACAGGGAGTATAGCCTCCAGGAACCCAGAGAATAAGAAATCTCTTAGCATATGCAGCTTTTCCACCCCGAGCTGAGATTTCTGAGATTTCACAAGTAACATCAGAATTGGGGTCAGGCTGAGGCAGTAGTTGGATGGGAGACCAGCTCAGGATGGTGCTTGTTTAGTAGGGGGATTTTTTCTTTCAACCTGTGCCCTAGCATGCTATGAGAACTATGCTTGTTATCGCTGAAGGGATCTTGAGGGAGGTCCAGCCCTCTTGGGATCCCCATGGCTCTTTTCCCCAAGAACCTGGGTGATATCCTTCCATTCTGCTTGTCTCCATTCCCCCTGCATTTTCAAATGGCTACAATAGTGTTCTTCACGTCCCTTTCAGAGCTTCATAGGCAAAGGCTTTCTCGGGCTGCTGGTCATTCTCTGTGGAGCTGAGGTTGGTGTTAACCTCCATTGGCAATACAGAAACAAAGTGATCCACAGGTGTATTCTGCACATCCATTTTCCTTGCCTCAAGCCTTAGTGAATTTACTAGCCCTCGGTGCACAGGATTTCATAAAATGGACTGGCCTATTAAATGGGAGTAATTCCTTCACCTGTGTGTGTGATGTTTTTTAGGTGCTTGTATACCACAGTGAGGAGGATGTAGGTACATTTGTATTTTATTTCCCTTGTCTTTTTACTAGCTCTCATTCAAACAAAGATTTATTCCTTTCCCGCTCGCCTGTGCCTTCTGATTGTGTTGGGCAGTCATAATGCTGAATCGGTGACATCATCATCAATGTTTTGGCAACAGAATTGGAGGGCCAGAAATGAAATAACTTCCTGTCTGGATCAAGAAGGAGATGCTGGATGGTAACAGATGCCTTAACTTATGGCAATGGGAATACAGGAAATACAGTATGGACAAAATAGATATTACTTTGCCCTCTTAAAGCCATTAGCTCTTATGTAGTGCTATTCATCTCTTCATTACAAAAGAAAGCCAGTATCACTACTGTCATTTTAGAGGTGGGGAAACTGAGACACAGAAAGGTGACATGACTTGGTCTAGGTCATGCAGCAGCTCAGTAGCAGAGTTGGGAACAGAATGCTGGTTTCCCAATCCAGTGACTATTGACTAGACCAGACTGCCCACTATTGGGCTATTGAGTCCAGAATATTACCTCTGGCAGCATTTGAAATCTTAGGAAAATAAAAAAACATTCCTAATGCACTGAGGTAATTGTACAATACCATACATGGGTGGAAAAGTTCCTTCCTGATCACTGCAGTGGTTGGCTTACGGCCTGAAGCAGGAGGTCTGATTCTCTTTATTTTACCTACAAAATAAAAAAAGGGAGGTGTGTAGCTACTTGTAACTTCAATGCTACCCCATCCTTCAGAACTGAAAGGTGAACTATCAGGCTGGAAGGAGGTTACTAGTGGAGTTCCTCAGGGATCAGTTTTGGGACAAGTCTTATTTAACCTTTTTATTACTGACCTTGGCCCAAAAAGCGGGAATGTGCTAATAAAGTCTGCGGATGACACAAAGCTGGGAGGTATTGCCAATACAGAGGAGAACTGGGTTATCATATAGGAAGATCTGGATGACCTTGTAAACTGGAGTAATGGTAATAGGATGAAATTTAATAGTGAAAATTGCAAAGTTATGCATTTAGGGATTAATAACATGAATTTTAGTTATAAACTGGGGACACATCAGTTGGAATAACAGAGGAGGAGATGAACCTCAGAGTATTGGTTGATCACAGGATGACTATGAGCCAATGTGATATGGCCGTTAAAAAAAGCTAATGCAGTTTTAGGATGCATCAGGTGAGGTGTTTCCAGCAAAGATAAGGAGGTGTTAGTACCGTTATATAAGGCACTGGTGAGACCTCATCTGGAATACTGTGTGTAGTTCTGGTCTCCCAATGTTTAAGAAGGAAATTCAAACTGAACAGGTACAGAGAAGGGCTACTAGGATGATCCGTGGAATTGGGATAACCCTGTCATATAAAGGAGACTCAAGAGCTTGGCTTGTTTAGCTAATCAAAAGAAGGTTGAGGCGGGGGGATAATTGCTCTTTATAAAATACAGGAGAGGGAGAAGGGAATTATTTAAAGCTTAGTACAATGTGGACACAAGAACAATGATCTAAAACTGGAACACTAGAGTTTAGACCTTTGAAAATTAGACGAAGTTTCTAAACCATTAGAGGAGTGAAGTTCTGGCAACAGCCGTGTAAGGGGATAGTGGGGGCAAAGACCATATCTGGCTTTAAGACTAAGCTGATAAGTCTCTCAATGGAGGGGATGGGTACAACAGCATAAGCCTAATTTTGGCAATTAAATGTAGCCAATTGAATCTTTGATTATCAGCCGCAGGTAAGTAGCCCAATGGCCTGTGATGGGATGTTAGATGGGGTGGGATCTGAGTTACTACAGAGAATTCTTTCATGGGTGCCGGCTGGTAAGTCTTGCCCACATGCTCAGGGTTTAGCTGATTGCCATATTTGGGGTCGGGAAAGAATTTTCCTCCAGGGCAGACTGGCAGAGGCCCTGGAATTTTTTTGCCTTTCTCGGCAGCATGGGGCACGGGTCACTTCCTGGAGGATTTTCTGCAGCTTGAGGTCTTCAAACCACAATTTGAGGACTTCAATAACTCAGATATAGGTTAGGGGTTTGTTACAGGAGTGGGTGGGTGAGATTGTGTGGCCTGCATTGTGCAGGAGATCAGACTAGACAATCATAACGGTCCCTACTGACCTTAAAGTCTATGAGTCTGAGAACACTGTGTGGCTAACACTTAGCTCCAGGAACACCTGTTTGGGGGTGCGATGGAACAGTTATATAAGAAAGGGCCAGAGCCACTAAGAACAGAAATAGCATCTTGTAACAAGCCCTCTTGTGCAGGACTAAAGTGTGCCAAAGAGAGGCTCTGTTCTGCAAAGTGCAATAGACAAGGGGGTAATCTTATCTGAAAAAATCCTGTGGCTGGCTTTCCTATCCCCATCTCATCTGTATCTCATCCATGTGCCAATCCTGCCTAGGCCTCAGGCTGAAGCCCAACTCCCCAAGCCTAGCCTTCGGGATCTGTTTTCCTTTCTGGTCCTTTTGAAGCACTGATCTGGCTTCCGTGTTGGCAGCCAGAAGAAGTAGCTACCTGGGACGCTTGGCACTGGATCAAAGCAGCTCATAGGCATAGCAAAGCCAGGAGGGAGAAGCAGATGCAGCAGCTTGATTTCACAAATCGCCTGCCCCTGTAATAGGAAAAGATCGGTGTAGTTTGGTCAAGGTAAATGTCAAAGATTTCTTAGCAACTGCACAAACTGGGGGTGATGGTGGTAGCAGCGGGGAATTCAGAGAAGAGGTGTACAGGAAATACAGGTGCCGGAGGAGGAAGGGCGGCTTGGGATTCCAGCACCCTGGACAGGGCCTACTGAGGCAGGGCTGGGCTGGGCGTGGGAACAATGGCAGGTGCCCTGCATGGCTGGCGCGCTAGGCTGAGTACCAGAGCGGGGATTCACCTGTTGGTCTGAAGTCAGCGCCAGCTCCCTGCCCGCTCCGAAGCTGCCGGACACTCGGCGGGGCTCTCTCGGGAGCTGCTGGTTTCGATCGGGGGGGGCGTCCCCGACTCCTCCGGGCAGCGCGCCGCAGGCTCGTTCCCAGGCGGGATAGTGCCGCGTGCGGCAGAGGGACTTCGAAGCTGCCCTAGGGCAAGTCACAGCCCCGCTCTGGGCTCCTGCTTGTCCTGTAGCCGCTGCCTCCCAGGCGGGCCGCCCTCCTCCCTCGGTTGTACGGCTCGGCGGGGGCGGGGGAACCAGCCTCGGCCATTGCACTTGCTCGCCGCTTTGCAGCCTCGGTGGCTCCCCCCGAGCGAGCTCGGAGCGGGATTTCTGGTGCCATTGTCTCGTCCCGCCGCTACCCCCTTGTAGGGGGGCGGGGGCCAGGCGCTGCAGCAGGGCGCCCCCTGCAGCCAAGGGGCTCGCAGCGCAGCCATGAAATATACACGAGGCTCAGAGAGCTGAAGGCGCTTCCATCACCTCCTACCTCGGCAGCCGCTCAGCCCCTGTCCTGCCCGCAGAGCGGGCGGGTGTGCGTCGGGGGGAGGCGATCGGCCGGAGCAGACGTTTCCAAGGTAAGCTGCTTTCCACACCATGCATGGGGCCGGGCTCTCTGTCCGGGGGGAGGCTGTGTGACTGCAGAGGAGAGATCTGGAGAGCCCGGTGCAAAAGAGAAGCTGTGTCCTGAAGAGAGCGAGATATTTCCTTCTGCAAACTTCTCGGCGAGGTCTCCCTCTCTTGCATGGACCCCCGGGAAAAGTACGTGGCTGTTATGCTGGGGATGGAGCCAGCCCTGCCAGGCGCCCCGGCTGGGAAATTTAAGTGAATTCTCTTGCTTCCCCCCACCCCCTGCCTCACAGAAAAGGGAAGAGAGACCAGGAGGGTGTGTAGAAAAGGCCATTGGTGAATGGTGCAGCACTCGCATGGCTGCGGGGAATGCTCGGAGACCAGCAGAGCCAGAGCAGTGGGATGTGCTCTTGACTCTGGGCTATTTGTTTCGGAGCTAGATTTCCTTTTCTCCGCTCCAGAGCTCTGCTTTGGGAGAGCCCCACTGAAGTATGGGAGGACTGTCGGCAGGCTGCCGCTCCTTGCAAGAGCCCAAGTTGCCCTGCTGGACTTTACTATTTCTTGGCTAACTTGTGTGTGTGGTTCTTTAAAGCAGTAACACCCTCTCCTTGAGGAGTCCTAGCAGGCAGAGAGGGGAACGATTTAGCAAGCCCATCTCTGTGCCAGGCCAGGATTGTCACCTGCAGCACTTGCTAGTGCTTTACCTAGGCTAAGTTTGAAAAGTCCCAGGTGATGAGGCTTCCACCAGGCCCATTATGCAGTTGTGCTGGATATCAGGGATATGGTAGCTCAGTAGAGCCCGAACCTTGCTCTTCTATACTGCCTCATCTGCCTGATTTGCTGAAATGAAGGAAATCACATCCCTTTGTTTGTTCCCAGAGATCTGTGTTGTCTCTCCCTGCAGTCCAGAATTAGGAAGAAGAGCTGGGTGTAGCCTGAACATTACTGCCTGCACGGTGTGGGTGACTGCTTCACCATTGGTGAGGCTTGTTTCCTCTAAACTCATCCTAGAGGCTGAATTTCTGTCCCCTGCAAACAGTTTCTCTCTGTTGTTGATTCTGTCTGTATGTTTTAGAGACTTTCAGATATACTGTGGAATAGTCCATCGGTACACACAGAATTATCCTACTGTCCTCTGCGTCTTCCCTGAATGATCTGCCCTAAGAAGCTTACATTTTAAATGTCATGCTGTTTGTGACTGTGTCAATATTTGGGCTGTTCCTGCACCTGGCTTTTAGTTAATTAGCATTAATAGAGTTTCAGAAGGGTCAGGAGGCGTGCTAAAATGGGCAGATTTGCTAGTGATCTAGGAAGTGTAATAGGCTCATTAGATGGGTAAGTAGGGTTTTCACTTATTGGTAAACCAGAGGTTGTGATAATGGGAGATTAGCATTTGCCACTAGTGGCAATTAATTAATGAGACAACAGGCTTGAGTCTCATCATGACAGGGATTTTTACAGTGATGAGTCTTCAGTGGGGTTACTCCTGGTGCAGTGAGAGCAGGATCAGTCTGTAATGATGGACATAGTGCTGATGAAGGGCTGTGAGCAGATGACTCAGGAGCCCTTGTTAAACTGCAGTGTGGGTTACTGATATTCCATGCAGTGGGTTCTGCAATGTGGTGTCCTCATTGGCTTTAGCAGCCACACCACTCCCCACTCAGCTCCAAGTAGAAGGCCCACTCCAAAAGTGGTCCAGCAAGGCCCTTGCCCTGATGGAAAAACAAACCTTCCCTCATCATTTTGTCTGTTAATGGTTTGGGGTATGAACAAAAGTCTAGTAGAGGGTGAGACCTGGAAAACTTTGTTTCTTTGAAAGATCAGATTCATGTTTGTGTTGCTCTGAACAGAGGTGGATCTGACTGGGGAAGAAGAGGAATCCAAGCATGTAAGGCTATTGAATGAGTTATTGACAGAAGTTATCATAGACAAAGATCAGATTAATAGATTCTAAGGCCAAGGAGGGACAATTGTGTGTAACACAAGCCACAAGATTTCCCTGAATGAATGCCTGATGATCCTAGCTAGACCTAGGTCTTTCCTCTCTGTGGAATTTCTTTCAGGCACCTGGCTGCTCAATTCCGATCACAAAACACCCTGGATAGAAGGCTGGGTAGGGGTGTCATAGCCTGGTTACCAACCCTCTCCTTGACAGGGGAAGGAGCTATAAAGATCAACACAATAAAAATGTTGCTTGAGGTCTGAGCAAGATCAGTTAATTTAACAATAGACATGAACAGAAATAGAACCACCCCGGCCCATTGCTATATCTGTCCTGTGGATAAATCCAGATGCTAGTCACCAGGACTGCCAGTCACCTCCACTAAATGAAGGTAGATAAGCTTAGACAGACAACAATAGTAATGGTTGCTATCTTCCCCCACTCCCCCCTCCATCTGATTTCCTTTCCTGCACATCTGCTACAAGAGCAGAAATTGACATCCTGGCTGAGCTGCTTACAGTTTGAAATGCTGACCTTTCACATGGCTGTTTTGCTACTGAGATGAAATATTTAGCGTGGCTCCGTTACTGCCTTTTTCTTGAAAGTGTGTTTCACGCTTCTTCTGCTGGAAATGTTAAGAGATTTCATGCCACATTTTTCATTCCGCAAAGCCAAAATCTATAAGGCATATGGGTGGTATGTCTCTGGGTGGTTTTACTGCAAACCTCATTCTGCTAGCATAAATGTATATCTCTTGGGTGTCTTCCATGCACAGCTCTGCATCAGGAAGACACCCACTTTTCATTCACTCATTAAGTGGGATTAGTACTCTGTCCATGGCTTGCACAGAGCCAGATTGTGTCCCCTTTACTCACGTTGGTGAGCATAAGTAAGGGTTAAAGCCCAAATCCATTGTTTTATCTGGAGTTATACCCCATGTATCCCAGCATAAATGATCTCAGAATCAAGCCTCATGGAGTTCCAACAGGGCAACGCTGATAGCAGTAAAAGGAGAACTGGTCCCAAGAGGGTTTTCATTGCAACAGAGACAGTTGGGGGGGATGGTGTGCAAGCATTAGCCCACAGCAAGGTGTAGTTCTGTTCACAAGGTCAAAGGTCAGACGTACAACATGACATAACATATCCCAGGGTGGCCAGATATTATCACACTTTAAAATGTAGGAGGATCCACTGCAGAATGAGTAAAGGCTGTCAGCTGGGAAACCAGGCCTCACATCTGAGGACCCGATTCCCCTCTCGTTTATACCAGTTGAAAGCAGCAATAGCTCCACTGGAATTGAGGCCGTTATACCTGTGTTAAAGTCGTGCGAGAGTTCCAAGGGGCAGCAGGGATGGGATGCAAAGGGAGTGGTCTGCATAAGTTAACAGCGTCCTATGTGAGGAGTAAATAAGGGAGGAGTCCTTGGCATGAAAGGTGGCTGTAAGGTGATGTGACTAGGGCAGAAGATAGGGATACAAAGCAAAACAAATGCTTTTGTCTTTTTGTAGGGAATAGTGTAATGATATTTTAAGAACTACAGGAACTGAACTCAGACATATGAATAAGGCTTTTGACACAGTCCCATATGACATTTTCGTAAACAAACTAGGGAAATGTGGTTTAGGTGAAATTACTATAAGGTGGGTGCACAACTGCTTGAAAGACCATACTGAAAGGGTCGTTATCAGTGGTTCATTGTCCACCTGGGAGGATATATATCTAGTGGGGTCCCGCAGCGTCAGTCCTGGGTCTGGTACTATTCAGTGTTTTCATTAATATCTTGGATAGTGGAGTGGAGAGTATGTTTATCAAATTTGTAAATGATGTCAAGTTGGGAGGGATTGCTAGCACTTTGGAGGACAGGATTAGAATACTAAAGTATCTCAGCAAATTGGAAAATTAGTCTGAAATCAACAAGATGAAATTCAATAGGAGAAGTGCAAAGTACTCCACTCTAGGGAACAGAAATCAAATGCACAGCTACAAAACAGGGAATAACTGGCTCGATGGTGATACTGCTGAAAAGGATTTGGGGGTTAGAGTGGATCAAAAATTGAATGAGTCAACAATGTGATGCAGTTGCAAAAAAGCTAATATCATTCTGGGGTAGGTTAACAGAAGCATCATATGTGAAACCCAGGAGGTTATTGTCCCACTCTACTTGGCACTGGTGAGGCCTCAGCTGGAGTAGTGTGTCCAGTTCTGGAGGCCACATTTTAGGAGAAATTTGGACAAATTAGAAAGATTCAGAGGAGGGCAACAAAAATGACAAAAGCTTTAGAAAATCTGACCTGTGAGAGAAGGTTAAAAAACTCAGAGAAACTGTCTTGAGAAAAGAAGACTGAGGTGGGACCTGATAAATCTTCAGTTGTGGTAAGGGCTGTTATGAAGAGGATGGTCTAGGGTTACTTGGTCCTGCCTCAGCACAGGCAGCTGGACTTAATGACCTCTCGAGGTCCATTCCAGCTCTACAGTTCTACAACCCTATGAATCTATTCTACAGTGCCAATATAATGGGCAGAGCAAGGTTAGGTTTGGCTAGTCCTGACCCCGGGGTAGAGCTGGAATTGGTTTGATTGGTCCTGGCCAATGGGAAGAACTGGGGGAGATTTGAATGGTGCCATGCCTAGGCAGGCTTGGATGAAGTTACGGTTCTGATATTTGCTCAGCAGGTTTTCAGTGGCATTTCATTTTGCAAAGCTCTTCTTGTAAGAAGGACCAAGTAAAACAACTCCATCTGCTTCTGCCAGGTCTCTGAGGCTAGTCAGAAGCACCCCATGACCAATGTGTCAAACACTGCTAAGAGATCCAATACATTTGTCCCTGGCCCATGTCTAAGATGGTTATCTCCCAGGGCCGCCAGCGTTGGCTCAGTACCTTATCCAGATCTAAATCCAATGGTGAAGGACAGCAGCAGAGGGCAGGTATAGTTGGAGGCAGCCCTTACCTAGGTTCTCGGTCACTTTGTGTAGCTAGTATGCTATTTCCCCACCCCAGAATGCATTTCTTTGTCTGTCTAATTTTGATTACATGGAAGTAAAACTGACCCTGCTTAAGCCGCCAGTGAGGTTTGAATGTGGGATCTTCAGAGCTAAAAGCCTCCATTGGTGGAACTCTAGCAAGAAGGTTGTTCCAGCCATTAAGTCACTAGCCTGGGACTGTGCAGATCTCTATTCAATCCCCTGCTCTCCCACAGGCCTCCTGTGTGACCTTAGCCTTTCTTTGCCTCAGTTTCCCTCATCTGTACGATGGGTATCATATAGCACTGCCCTTTCTCCTGGGGGTGTCATGAGGACAAAATGCATGAAAGATTGTGAAGTGCTAAGATATCCCAAGATTAATGGGGGGCAGCAAAGTACCGCAGCTAGACAGAAATAAGTTCAGAATGAACTAAGTCTATTGGCTGGAAGCCATAAGGGATTCTTCTGTGGATCAGCCACTAGATGGGCACCAAAGGTCCCACTCTTCTAATGACAGAGAGAGAGGCAATGCCTGTCAGTGTTAGCCACCCTGTTGGAGTGGCAGCTGAGTGCTGTGCCCCTCTGAAGGACACACCTGCATATTAATGAGGGTTTTATGAAAGAGAGAACCAGGCTGCTTGTGGTTTTCTACCTAAAAATTAAGGCAACGCTACTGTGGCTGGATCCTGGTGTAAATCACTGTAGGTCCTTGGAAGCTAGCTGAGGAGCTAGAGATGTGCAACTCTCCATAGCTTCATCAGGCATTGAACACATGCGCCTGAGGACAGTAGCTGGCCCTGGGCTTTGTTTTCTTGTGTGCGCCCATCCCTGTAGTGTGTAAGCACGTGGGATGCTATTGGAGTATGACTTGGTGAATGTAATTACATTTAATGAGCCATTAATCTAAACCTCTGTTTATGCTCCAAGATAATGTTGACAGTCCCAGCGGCATGTCTTATATCCTCCGCAGGAAGAGAGTCTTTGCTTTCCTGTAACTGATGGACAGCATTGCCCCTCCTCCAGCTTCTCTAAATCCTGTCGCTGCAAGAAAAGGGCAAGGTGGGGGAGGTGATGTCTTTTACTGGACCAACTACTGCTGGGGAGAGAGACAAGCATTCGAGCCACACAGAGCGCTTCCTCTGGCCTGGGCAGTTACTCACCACCATCGATATGGAACCATGGCTTTCTGACAGCCATATTCTCCATCCCTTGGAAATGAAAAAGAGACTTTAATGGATTGCTTGACAGAGTGACAAGTAGGGGTGGTGAAAAAGTAGCAGAGGGGCTTTTATTTTTGTAACCAATTCTCCATTTGTGGGGTAGGGGGGCTGGAGGCGACCTCTCTCGTGAGATGAGACCAACACATGCAAAGGGGGTCAAATGGAGAAGAAAGCTAGAAGGAAGCAGAGCTCCACTGATGTCAGTGGAGCTGCAGCTGCATACACCAGGGATAGATTTGGCCCAGAAGCTTTGGACAGAGGATTTTTAAAGCTATCAAAGGTTTCTGGACGTTCATTAAATGAATAGGAATTGGGTGTCCAAATCTGCTGGGCAGCTTTGAAATTTCCCAGCCCCAAAGGCTCCCGTCTGGAGAAAGGTGACTATCAAGTGTGCATTGGAATAGTAGTGGGGAAAGTCCTTTAATGCATCACTGATAATTAGCATTGTTGTTAGAGGTGTTGTCAGATGCTACCGGTGTGGTGCTCTGCTCCCTCCTTGTTGGTATCACTCGGCTGCGTGCGTGTGTTCCCTCTATGTGCTGCCCCAGCTCTGCGCAGATAGCTGACACAGCAGACCCGAAGAGAACCCCCAATGACCACAGAGTCTAGTAAGGTACAAAGGCAAGTCGGCCAGGTTTATTGCCGTATGAACACAATTGCAGTTCCCTGTAAGTTTCTTAGCCTAATTCAGGGCATACTACGAGAAAGTGTCCCCGGTCAATGGACTCGGCTCAGTCAGTGGCGGGACTTTCCACTGCCCCCAAGGCTGGACAAGACACTATCCCAGGGATACATTCTTATACACAGGTGCAAAACAAATTAACCATACCCTGACGTAGAGGTGCAACCCTGTACGTAGCAAGGTTCAACACCTTTGACGTGGTAATTGGTGCTCGCTCACCTTGTACTTGTGTCTGAACCAAAAACAAACTCTATCCATCATAATTCACTTTGCCCCTGTCATGGAAGGGTCAGTCTGTTCCTTGTATCTGTTGGAAATATACAAGTATGTGAAGTTCTGAATCTAGTGTTTCAGTACCTCTTTACGGTATCGATATTTCTTGCAGCATCAGCCCTGCCTGGCCGAATCTTCGGTAGCAGGGCCTGCCTCTGGCTCACAGCTTAACTTTGCTTTATGTTAGCAAAGTCTTGATCATTACTTTAGTTCAGGCCTTAGGCCTCATACCAGGCCTCTCATACCAAGATTTATATCTTAGGGCCTCCTCTTACTACAAGCATCCCTAGGGAAGTCAGTTGAATCTGTGGCTTTCAGCACCTCTCAGAATCCAGCTTTAGACAACTCAAATTGGTCATGCAAAATCAGGGGATGTTACTGAGAATGCAGGTCTAAGTAACTCATAGACTCATAGACTCATAGGTCAGGCTAGCAAGTCGGAGCAAGGATCAGAATGCAAGTCAGCAGGACCCCCCAGGGGGGTGGGCAAGTGGGGCAATTTGCCCCGGGCCCTGCACAGGCCCTCATGAGAGTTTTTTGGGGCCCCTGAAATGGGGTCCTTCACTCACTCCAGTGACCCCGGAAAACTCTCACGGGGGCTAGGCCCGGGACCCCAGAGCTTCTTGTGCTCCGGGTTTTCGGCGGCAATTTGGTCCTTCCGCTCTGGGACCTGCCGTCGAAGTGCCCCGAAGACCCGTGGCTGGGGGTGGGGGGTTCTTCCACCCCAGGACCCGCCGCCAAAGTGCTGGGTCTTCGGCAGCAATTCGGCAGTGGGAGGGCTGCCGCTGCCAAAGACCCCAGGCCCCCTGAATCCTCTGGGTGACCCTGCAGGTCAGAGTTCTTATTTATCAAGGCCTCTTTCCTCTTTGGATTCTTTGGACACAAGTGGACTGTACAAATGTGATGAACAACAGTATAGGGAAACAGTTTATAGCTTTGCATTCAGCTTTTCAGCTGATTTTTAAGGTTTTTATATGACTAAATTGCTGATCTAGGGCAAACAACATATCCACTCTGTCACCCTGGATCTTGTTCATTAGCTATAACCACATCAGACAGAACATCATGTCTATAACCACATCATATCAACAGGACGCTCAGTGGTTCAGATCGTTTTTTACTTTTCGCTCTCCCTGATTTTTGTCTCTGCTCTTTACTTCGCAATGGCAAGTTCTTCTTGAAAAGTCAGAAGGATTTCAGGGAAAGTTTTAGATTCTTGATGACAGTTTTGAATTGGGAGCAATCTGCAGCTGAACTCAGGATCTCGGCATCTGATGCAGCAGATGTGTCCAAAGCCCGCAGGTTTACAACAGGCTTCACTTGTCAGTGAAAGCTTCCCTCTGGGCACGACTTTTGGGAGGAACAAGGTTTACTATTTCCCAAAAGATTTTGCAGGGGTCGTGAGTCATGTGTCAGACAAGGAGGCGCAGGGCCAATGTGCAACTAGGAAAAGCTTTCTGGGTGGCAGGCGGTGCGCTGTTATACGCAGCTGAAGTGCTTTGATGGTGGTAATGGCTGCAGAATGGGTCGGAAGATACAGCACTGTGCATCCAGGCATGGATGTGAGAGAGCTGTGGTTGGTTGGTTGATTTGTTTATATCCCTGGTCAGGAACTGCACTGGGCAGCATTCCTGAGCATTGTTTCAGAGAATGCCAGAGAGAAATGTTTATGACCCAGATCCTCAAAGGGGATCAATGGGAGCTGGGCACTCAAGTACCTTTGAGGATCTAGGCCTAACTTCCCAGTGGGAGCTGTGGCTCAAGCTCAGGGCTGGTGCAACCTATTAGGTGACCTAGGCGGTCACCTAGGGCACTAATATTTGGGGGGCGGTGGCCGGATCTTCGTTTGGTATTTCGGGGGTGGGACCTTCCACTGCCTAGGGCACCTAGAAAGCTGGTGGCACTCCTGCTCAAGCTGCACTATAACTGTCCTCAAGCCCATGGCCCAGCCTTCCAGCTGCCATCTATTTGACTTTTAACTTCATCTCCAAAGGTGTTAACCACAGGACAACGCTGCCTAATATCACTGTACAGGACTTGCTGGAGCATCCAATGCAGCATATTCTCCTGGCTACACTCCAGCTGAACAATTATATCTTGCCTGCCCCAAATGGCCCCTGCACTTCCCATTGGACGTCATGTCGGCTGATCACTGCTGAATGCACCAACTTCCATGGTGATGTCTGAACTGGAGTGGTTAGGGAGGGTTTTTTTTGTTTGTTTGTTTTGTCTGTTTTTTAACTCCGCCACCCTGGCGAGGCTAATGCACCAGTGCCTCTGGTTCTTCCTTAAACATGGCAGCCATGGCCTTAGGAGTCCACAGTAGTCTGTCTAGACAGACTCACCCACCCGTTGTATGGTTTGGCATTGAGCCCTATAGGCAGGGTGAGCTCTTCTTACTACTTGATTTATGCCAGGACTGAGTCCTGGGACCTCTAGGCTTGGCCGTTCAGAGCCCTGGCACCTTTACTGCATCAGTTATGAAAGTAAAAATAATTGCTTGAGCCCTAGCACCTCTTTCAGTACAAATTCAGCACCAGCTCTACTTCAGGTCAGGCCACTCCCCTGCTCCAAATCTTTTCTTTCTAAGGTCTAGTTCCCTAATAAAAAGAACAGGAGTACTTGTGGCACCTTAGAGACTAACAAATTTATTTCAGCATGAGCTTTCGTGAGCTACAGCTCACTTCTTCGCTCGTCTATCAGCTCCTCCCTCTAAGATCATAGCTTGTTTACATCTCCTCAGGGTGTGGCAGGTAGTGTTGTTGATGAAATTAGTTAGCCCCCTTTCCCCTTGGCCAGTGGTGGGATACACGCACCTCCTCATGGTTTTCTTTCTGTATTAAACTGTTGTGCTGTGTTGCTAAAGAACTGCTGTGTTCCTCCTCAGCAGTGGCTGCATTTCAGTGGCGGAAGAAATGAAATTCTCTCCATGCACAGAACATGTAGATCCTTTTAGGAAGCTGACTATTTCCAGTAGCATGGAGATGCTTATACAGTCAGGACTTCCCTTTTGTCCCCAACTGAAATCTTGGGTACATCCACCCAGACTATCGGAGAAGGATGCAAATCAGAATCGTGATTCCATTTCTAGATCAGGTGAGGCAATGGAGCTGCTGAGAATTACCTCCAATTACATCTCTGCACCAGGACGAAACTGATAAGAACTTTTCTGTTTGCACCCTGGACCTCTGCAGGTTTGGTGCTGTTAAGTTTCTGCATAGGATTATGCCTGACTAAGAACATTGTAGTACACAGTTCTAAGTAGCAGAAAAAGACTAGATCTGGGAGAAGTGCAAATCTTCACTGGATATGTTCAAAATACTCAAAGAATTTAGAAATTAAGTCAGGCCCCTGCCTCACTGGGTTTACAGGAACAGGTCACTTGGCAAAATTAGGGCTAGTTGTGACATCAGACAAAGACTTTGGGACTGATTCAGCTTTCATATGCACCAGAGACATACCCCCAGGTAGGTCCATAGGCCTGTTGGAATTACTGTTGACAGCAGAACTGAGCCCTCTGATTCACTTAAGTACCTGCCTCCATCCCTGCACAGCATTGTCTTGAGTCTGATCTCACATTAGTTGTTGCAGGACAGGTGTCTCCCCATTGACATCAAGGGAGTTAAGCAATTGTGAGATCAGAACTGGGCATTTTTTCTCTATGTGCCCTGGCAGGTGTCCCATCTAGCAGAGCCTGAGAAGACTTCACCCAGCATGCAGCTGGGAGTGACCCAAGAGCAACCTTTCTTGTGGCATTTTGGCATGGCCACTCCAGGGCATGGTCACTCCAGCAAGCACAGAGGTGGCACCAAAAGGCATTTTTCAAACCTTTGGAAGAAGCTGCAGTGGAGCCGTTTCTGGACAAAGCTCTGGTGGATGCTTGTTTCATCTGAAGCAGTCAGCACATTCCTGCCTGAGAGACATCTGCTGCCGGTTATGACTCTATCACCAGGGCACTGGCGCCAGAAAGAGCTCAGCAAAGTGGGTGCATATTGGGTGCAAGCACTTCTAAAAACTAGCCCTAATCTAGAGGCTTCAACTGGAGTTCTGTTCTCTGGAAAACCTGTTGCTGACTGTGGGTGCTGAGCATGTGAGAGTCTGAATTTCACCCTGAATTCTGGTGAAAACCTGACCCTAGGAGCATGAACTCATACAGAAAAGGTGAGAAAATAGAAACAAATTAAAATCCCTTAACTTTCATCCCCATTCTGTGTCACCATCAGCGGTGCATGAAATGGAATAGGCCTTCTGCAGGAAGGTTGCTCTGCTCCCCCCAGACTGTGCAATGCATGTTCTAACGGGGGGATCTAAAGCAGAAGCAACAGTAGCACTTCACTGAAGAAACCCAGCAAGGAGCACCTATGTTCCCTTAATTAGTTCCTGTTCCATCACACTATCCCTTCTCCTGCACAAAGCCCCAGGCACCCCAGCATGTGGGAGTGAGCCCAAACAGAGCAGCTTGTAGGATCACAGCCTGTAATGAGCCCATGGAGAGTTCAGGCCAGATACAATGCCCTGCCTAAAATTTTTGATCTAATGTCTTTACTGTTCACTCTGACCTTGTTCAGACTAGGATTTAGAAGGTGTTTGCTGATACGTGTTAATGCCTAGTGTAGACAAGGCAGTGTGTCTTTATCATCTGTTAACTTGTCTGAGTTAACTCTATCTTGTCTACACTAGGCATTTAACATGTGTTAACAAACGCCTTCTAAATCCTAGTCTGGACAAAGCCCCTGGGAGAAACTCTCTAGCAAGAACTGCACCTCTCATGCTGCTAAGGATAAGGGAAGAGCTGTTATACAGCAGAAGCTAAATATTATACTTTCCGAATGTTAGTAGCATTTGAGGGAAACCTCTGCAACGAAGGCATGAAAACGTCAGGTAACAGTCTGGCTGTTTCTCCCATTGCTGGTTTCGGCTATTCTCCAGATAACAAGCATTGGGAACTGTAACTACAAAAACTCCCATAATTCCTTGCATGCAGTGTAACAGAAAAAGAACTGAGTCCATTTCCCTGGCCTGGCCCCTCTCTCTCTCCCCACACTGGTAGTCCCTGGAGCTATGCGAGTTCACTCAGCAGCGACCCCGCTGGTGGACATCAGAGTAGTATTGATGGGTTCTGAAAAAACTATTTAAGTGTGATACATGGGTGGGACACAGATATATAAGGGGAAAGCACTTCTGAACAAGACCAGATTGCCCCATCTTGATACAAACCAAGAAAAGATGTCATGACAGTAAACAAACTTTCTCCCACCCCTCTGATTTGGGAGCAGATTCACTGCTGAAAGCCCAGTTAGTGCTTTCCTTGTGTTTAAAAACTGCGGCTTGGCCTATCAGCAGCCTAGCTCGTGGTCATGTGAGAACTCTGAGCATGCTCTGTTGCTCTCAGAGGGTGGGAATGTGACAGCCCTCAGGCAATGCTGCTCAGTGGTGGAGAGGCCTTGACTAGCCAGGGAGGGGGACAATCAGGTGTATAGGAGGACAAGGCTGCTGAGAGGGCTAGAGGAGTGTGATATAGCACGGCCAGAGGGCAGCAAGAGAATGATCGATGGGAGATATGTAAGCCCCAGGATGATGAGAGCCTTATTCCCTATAGAGGGAAGAGAGGCTGCTACAGATTAATTAGAGCACCTGAAACCAATTAAGCCAATTAGAGCACCTGAAGCCAGTCACCTAATAAAAGCCCCCTGCTTCTATCAGGCAGTAGAAGGAGCTGAAGCAGAGTGCTTTGGTGTTGGAGCAGAGAGCAGTTTGAAGGAGTTGAAGGCTGCTGAGAGGGCCAGAAGGCCAAGACTCTAGGTAAAGGGAAACCCGGCTTGTGCAGAGCAGAGGGACTCTACAGACACAAGGGGTTGGGAGAAACTTGGCCCGAGTGGAGAGAGGGCAGTAAGTCCCACAAGCTGAATGGCCGGAGAGGGAAGTAGCCCAGGGGAAAGAATCGTTAGTTCAAGTGGTCCACCGCTATTCCTAGAGCCCCTGGGCTGGGACCTCGTGTAGAGGGTGGGCCTGGGTCCCTTCTGCTCTGCTCCCCTTTTCTGGGACACTAGTGGGACAGTTGATACCCCAGTTCAGGGGTGAGAAATCGTGCCCTGAACCCCCACAAGAGGAGAAAGCGTGGGACCCATCATAATAATGCTGGCAATTTGCCACAAGGAGTTAGAGGGGATTCCTGGAAGTTGTTGTTACATGATCCATCACTGGTGCTTTGAATCTGTAGTAAATGACTGAAGTCAAGTGCCCCTTGTTTATCTGGAAAACAGAGTCCAGCTGGATGAGTGAGTGTGTGTGTGTGCCTGGAAGTGCTTGCCTGAGTGTGTGAGAACAGGGGGTCATGTGTAGGCAGGTGTATATGACTGAGTGTCTGGATGTGTGTGTGTGTAACTAGAGTGTCTGTGCATGCACCAGTGTGAGTGGGTAGCTCTTCCAGATACTTAGCCTTGTTCCTGTCCTGCACGCGGTGGAAATGCTTGGGTTCAGTGGGCCAGCACCATTCAACTCTAAAGGGGAATGGATCCTCGGCTAGTGTAAATCAGCGTAACTCTTTGGAAGTCAATGGTGCTATGCTGGTTTACATCAGCTGGGGATCTGGCCCAGGATTCTTATTGTGGTTTATAAGCCTTTCAGAATTAAAATCAGGCCTCTAAATGTTTTTTATCTCCTCTCCGCAATGACAGATTAATTGGTGCCGTAACTTGGGTGGCATTTTGGAAGCGCAGTAGTTACAAAACTTTTTACATTAATCTTTGTTTTAAATGCAGTTGTTTACGCAATGGTCTGCTAGTGCATCACAATTAATTCACCGGGTCCACTCAGTGCTGAATCTCTCTGCCCTACCCCATCAGCGCACTCTGACCATGCCCTGGAAGGAGAACTCTGACCTTATCAGACAAGTGCTAAGAGCAGAATTGATAGTGACATTGTAGAATCCTAGAAATGTAGGGCTGGAAGGGACCTCAAGAGGTCAGTCCAGTCCCCTCACCCCGCCATACACACACAGTGAGGCAGGACCAAGTATACCTAGACAATTATTGACAGGTGTTTGTCCAATCTGTTATTAAAAAACCTCCAGTGGGGACTCCACAACCTCCCTAGGTCACCAGTTCCAGTGCTTACCTATCCTTATAGTTAGGGTCTATCCTAATATCTAACCTCAATTTCCCTTGCTGCAGAATAAGCCCATTACTTCTTGTCCTACCCTCGGTGGACATGGAGAACAACTGGTCAACATCTTCTTTAAAACAGCCTTTTACTTATCAGATCCCCCCTTGGTCGTCTTTTCTCAAGACTAAATGTGCCCAGTTTTTTAACCTTTTCTCACAGTTCATGTGTCTAAATCTCTTATCATTTTTGTTGCTCCTCTCCACATCTTCCTTAAAGTGTGGCCTCCGGAACTGGACGCAGTACTCCAGCTGAGGCCTCACCCGTGCCAAATAGAGCAGAACAATCACCTCCTGTGTCTTACATACAACATTCCTGTTAACGCATCCCAGAATGATATAAACTCTTTTGCAGCAGCATGATATTGTTGACTCATATTCAGCTTGTGATCCACTGTAACTCCCAGATCCTTTTCATCAGTACTTCCAGCTTGTCAGTTATTCCACACTTTGTAGTTTATGCATTGGATTTTTCCTTCCTAAGTGTCATACTTTGTACTTCTTTTTGCTGAATTTCATCTTGTTGATTTCAGACCAGTTCATCAGTCTTTTTGAATTCTAATCATGTCCTCCAAAATGCTAGCAACCCCTTCCAGCTTGGTATCATCCAGACATTTTATCAGTGTATTGTTCAGGCCATCATCCAAGTAATTAATAAGAATGTTGAATGGTTCTGGACCCAAGTCAACCCCCTGTGGGACCCCACTAGATTCCCTCGGTTTGACAGTGATTTTCTTGAGTATGGTTTTCCAACCAATTGTGCACCCACCTTTTAGTAATTTCATCTAGATCATATTTCTCTAGTTTACTTATGCAACTGTTATGTGGGGACTGTGCCAAAAACCTGACTAAAGTCAAATATATCATGTCTACTGCTTCCCTCTGCTATCCACTGGGCCAATAACCCTGTCAAAGAAGGAAATTAGGTTGGTTTGGCTTGATTTGTTCTTGGAAAAATTCATGTTGACCATTACTTATTACCCTCTGGGCGTTTTTCAAATTGATTGTTTAATAATTTGTTCCAGTATCTTTCCAGGTATCAAAGTCAGTCTGATTGGTCTGTAATTTTCTGGTTCCTCTTCATTCCTCCTTTTAAAGGTTTTATGTTTGCCCTTTTCTAGTCCTCTGGGACCTCATCTGTCCACCATGAGTTCTTAAAGATAATTGCTAACTGTTCTGAAATTGCTTCAGCTACTTTCTCAAGTGCTCTGGAGTGAATCTCATCAAGCTCCACCAACTTGAATACATAATAGCAAAGAGGCCTCTAAGCATCCTATAGGTCCACAGGAGAGCTATGGGCCTGTGTCCTGGGGCCCTGACCTTTCTGCTAACAGGAGTTAGTTAGCAATTGACCTACTGGATGTTAAAGTCCAGGGAAGACCATGCCTCTTGCCAGGGCCAGCTCCAGCTCAGCAAGCAGGTGCTTGAGGCGGCCAAGGGGAAGGGGCGGCACGTCGGGCTCCTTGGCAGCAATTTGGCGGCAGGTCCCTCTCAGAAGGAAGGACCGGCCGCCAAAGAAGAAAGTGGTGCGGTGAAGCAGCCGCCGATCGTGATCGTGGCTGCTTCTTTTTTTTTTTTTTCTTTTTGCCAGTTGGGGTGGCAAACACCCTGGAGCTGGCCCTGCCTCTCACTGGCTTAGTATCAAGCCTGAGACCTAGAGAATGAGCATTTGGAGCCAATTACAGAACAAAGGGGCAGAGGCAGGTTACAGGGTTGCCATCCATCCCTAGTCTTATGAGATGGTCCCAATTGTTATAAACTTGTGGGACAATATAGTCTATGTGCCCCTAAACTGTGCAGTCTTCAGGGCAGGACCAAGCCTGTGAAGTGCCTAGCACCTTGCTGAGTCTTATTAGACCTCTCCCATTTCTGTGGGCTCTTGTTAATGGGGGAGACAGTGGGTAGGGGCCTGGTTTGGCTGTGAGGAGATAGGACCAAGGTTCTGTCTGTGACTCGGTGTGACCTTGAGCGAGTTTTCTGGGCTTCTTTCCTGTGTTACCCTTTATCTGACTTAGCTGTATAGATAATAAGTGTTTCAGGCAGGGTCTGTCCCTCGCTATGTGTAAGTTCAGTGTCTAGCACAATGGGCCCCTGATCTACTGCTATAGTCAATGTATTACTGCCACACCCCGACCATCCATGTTGTGTATTCCACCAGACAGATCTGAGCAGAGGTAGTTGGGTTCCTACACTGTTCCACGGACTATATGCAGACATAGTTCTTGGGGGCTATCCCCAACTCCAGGTGAGGGGAGGGAAGTGAAGGATGTGAGAGCAGTGAATAAGCAGGGTCATTCTCATCCTTTCCCAGCTATGGCAGGGCCTGCAGGGTGGCAGAGAAGCTAGCGATGCTGGTTCTACACCTGTTGGAGCCTCTGGGTCAGTGAAGTCTCCAGCTGGGGAGCTCTGGCTGCTTCTCCTCAGGCAGCACCATGGGAATGGAACTGGGGGCTCTGGACTGGCCCTGTGTATCCTTAAGTGAGGACATGATGCTGCACTACTGAAATCAGGGAGAAGCTTTGCCATTTATTTCAATGTGTGCAGGCAGGCCCTTGATGGACCGCCACTGGACCTCCTCTCTACTCTTTCTCCTCTTTTGCTGCTGCTCAGTTTCCTTCTGCTGAGCTGCAACCCTTCTTGGGCTGCCTGTACAGCCATTTGCCTTCATAACGCCCAGTATCAACTTATAACTGTAAGAGGATACTCGGTTTCTTTGAGGGATCCTGTTTGTGGCAGAAGGGAATACAAGGCAATAAATGGCTTCTGGCAGTGATCAAATGCCGAAGGGAAGTTAGCCTGCGTGATAATCTCGAAAGCCCTTTTACTGAGCAGTTTCTCCTTTAGGCCATGAATACCCATCCTATCTCCACCCGGTCCAAAGTCACTTGAATTTCAGGGGGCATATTGCAAAGCTCTCTTCTCTCCCTTCCAGCATTTGAAAATGTGCTGGGGGAGGTCATACATGAGGGGAACTGGAGGTGCAGGGGAATTTGAGTGTTTAAGTTGCTTGGTTCACTAATGGTGGGTTCTCCAAGTGTACTGCTGCCATGAGGATGTATGTTTAAGTTCTGTCCAGTCTTTGGATAGGCACCTGTCATAGCATTTCTGTCAATCAGACAGAGAAACCAAAGCAAAATCGGCAAGGATTATACAGTCAAGTAAGAGAAGGTTTAAAAAATATGTATATAGAAGGGGAAAATATTTTTCTTGCCTCTTAGGGCTTTGGAAGTTCTGCATCAGTATCTTCTCAGCCTGCCGACAGATAGTGAGGCTTGTGGGAATTATGGGTGGAGTTTAGGGGAATTATTTGGGGGTGCAGCAGAAAATAAATATTTGAGGGGTGACCTGTCAGTGCAGGACTGACGGGGTAGCCCAGGAGTGCATCCATACGGATCCTCACAAGAGGGTGCAGATTGAATTTCCAGAGCAATAATTGGCTGAAATCCATATAATGGAAAATCTGCTTTTGGTCAAATCCAGCACTTCTGCCTCAGGCAAAATGTCTACTGAAATTAACAGTAGTTTGCCTGAATAAGGAATGAATCAAGTCTGCAAAGTTTAGTCCCTTGGACATAGAGTAGAAGCGAGATGCATTAGCTGGTGTTTAAGCAAGAGAACGGGAAGCAGGATAACTAGCTTTTATTCTTCGATCTGCCACTGACACATTTTGGGCAAGTCACTTAACTTCTTTGTACTGTAGCTTCTCCATCCATAAAAGGGAGCTAATAATACCTACCTCACAAGGGAGTAGAGAGTCTTAATTAAGGTCTGTAAAATGTTTTGGAGATCTCTGTATGAAAGGTGCTGGGCGAGTGCCAACTGTTGTTTTTGCCATGTGTAGTGTATTTTTATGAACAAATGGATTCTGTTGGTCTCATGGGAATTCCTATCTCCAAATCGCAGAAGCAATACAGTGCACAGTGAAAAACTGATTTTTAAAAGACCTTCCTTCTTTGCATCCATCTTCCCTCTCCGCTGCTCACTGGTGAGGCTGGCCAGGACAAGATGTGTTCTAGGGATCTGCCATGTCAGCAGGAACTCATTTACTAGGCCTACACTACTCATTCCTCTTCCTGATCGTTGTATTGCCTGAGGCCCCAGTGTGAGATCCTGGATAGACATAGAATGGAAAAGCAACCCTGGATCCAATGGACTTACAATCAGAATTCCAACCCCACTAAAATCAGTGGGAATTTTGCCATTTCCCAGCTGAAAAAGGCTCGGCCCCTGTCATTAGAAATCGGGTCACTTTGCCATGGCCAAGTGTGACAAGGTAGCTGAGATGCCACCTTTCAGTACCTAGTCCTCAGATCTGCTGTTTGCAAAAAGTTTTTACTTCCAGCTAGTTCCAATCTGAGTTTTGAGAATTGGGGCGGGGGAAGTAGAGGAGAAGGAAAAAAAGAGAAAAGTGCCAGCCTTTTGTAGAGCAATGATGATGTGAAAGCTCTCAAGGGCTAAATAGAAACCCAAACCAAGTACAGAACCTTTCCCGGGGCTCGGCAGAAACAGGATTCACAGAACAAGCTGGCAGCATTGCAGAAAACAGAACTGTTGGAGAGCCCCAACTGAATGATGGGTGACGTTGATCATATGCCAGTCAATTACCATCAGACAGGGAACTGACAGCCTTGAGAGTTTTCAACTTTCCTTTTCCTCCTGTCTTCTGACTGAGGTCACCAAGTAAAGCCAGGATCCACACAGTGAATGGTGGGGATGGGGCAGGGCCAAGTTTCAAGAGCTGCGTTCATGTTTTCACAGTGACGCTTTCTCTTGCTCTAGTTGAGCTCCTGAGCCGACAGGGGCTGATTGATTAGACCTGAGGGGCTGTTGAATTTCTTTGTGCCTTTCACATAAAGGCCAGATGGAGCGAGAAGTAGCAGTGGGCTGCAACGCAGCTCATGGAAATAGCATTCCTCCATTGGAGTCTCACTGATTTTCAACCACTGGGAGTCTGGCCATAAGTCTTCAGAATTCCCCAATCTGTTTTATTGCTTATTGCCTAGTTCTTCCCTTCTGGTTCTTGTTTACTATTATACTCTATTTCCTCTGACTCGCTGGAACATGCATGTAGGCACCATAGCATGGCGCTTTACAGAGCAAATAAAGAGCCTGACTCAGATTTTGCCTACACTGGTGTAAGAGCTGGATCCTGCACACACCAAAGTCCCATTGACTCCAGTGGTACCGGCTCCAGGTTAAATAACACTCCATTTGAAGCCAATTAACTTGCACTGGTGTAAGGGGGATCAGAATCAGGTCCCTGGTTAGCTGTGACATGACTGAATGCAGGGTGATAAGGAAAGGGGGGCTCACCCAAAATTAAGTGATTGTTAATTTTATAGTAACTGCTAGGAGCTGGGATCAGGGCCCCCTTGTGCTAGATGTGGAACAAACTCTTATAAACACACAGCCTCTGCCCTGTGTAGCTTATGGTGCGGCTTGAGTTTTGCAAAGGGTGCGTTAGTTAGACTGGTAGCTTTTTGCAGGAGGGGGTGGCTCTTCTGTGTTCGTACAGTACCTGGCACTATGGGGACTTGACTACAGCTCTTTGATGTTATGGTAATACAAATAATCATCCTCTGGTTGCACCAGTGTGTAAATATTTTGTTGTATTTATTTAGGTGTTTAGTCTGGTGTTGGAGCGTAGCTGCTCATGTTCTACGCGCCGTACGTGTTTCTGTACTGTGTACATTCGCTACTACATCTCCAGACAGTTACCTCAACTACAGGGACAAAATGAGTCACGTTTTTTAAACAAAAAAAGGGGAGAAGCTGGGCCCTTCTGAAGGCTGGGCAATGAAAACGGGCTGGGGGGGTTATGAAAAGTGGTGTTGGAGCTGCTCTGGACTGGAGCCTTTTCACCCATTAGTCACCGGATTCTGATGAGCTGCCTTCTCTTGTGAGCTTTCTAAAGTTTTATGTAACTTTAGACTTCTAGCCCCTCCCACAGGAGCAAGTGCACGTGTGTGCGTGTGTGCGTGCGCGCGCACGTGCAAGCTGGGGTCCAGGAATTCCTTGCTGGTTTCTCCTGCCTTTTGGCCATTTGGCTTTATAGTTACCTCCTTCCCAGGACCCATTCCTGGGGGAAGGGTTCACTTAGTGGAGGGGGAACCCTGGTGGAGGAGTTCACACTGATGGGAGTAGCAGTGGGCAGAAGTGTGCCTGATGCCATTGGCAGTAGCCATACTGCAGTCCTGCCCTCAGGGAGGGACTTCGGTGATGATGTGGAAGGGAGAGGCCATGCCATGGATGTGGCACTTCATTGTTCCCCACTAGCTTTTTGTCCCTCTTCCTGCAGAAGAAAGGGGAGCCTTGTGGTCAAGGCATTCGTCGAAGATTCAGCCGCAATTAAGGTTCAATTCCTACCTCTGCCAAGGCTTCCCTTTATGATCTTGGGCAAGTCACAGTTGCTCTGGGTATAGCTACACTGCAGCTGGGCCTGAGCCTGGCCCAGGGGGCAGCCTGGTGCTAACTGAGCTCAAGCTAACCTGTTAAAAATAACAGGATGGAGGCAGCTTGGATTCTCAAACCTACCCCCAGATCTGAGCTCAGGTGCCTAATCCATCTCTGCTGGAGCCGCAACATCCACACCACTCTCTTTAGCATCTGACTCCAGCCTCATTAGTGTCTACCCAGGCTGGAAGGCTCATTCCCAGCTGCTGTGTAGACGTCCCCACAGTGCCTCTGTTCCCCAGCTGTGAAATGGGGGATAACCATACCCATACTGCCTCTTTCTGGCTTGTCTCTGTAGACTGTAAGCTCTTCAGGGCAGGAGCTATCTTGTACATATACATAGTACAGACCCTAGCACAGTGAGGCGCTGCTCCAGGTCAGATTCTCTAAGTGCTGCTGTCTCACAAATAATAAATGCGATGGAGGGAGAGAGGGTGATTTGGGCTTTGAAGAAAAGGATCACACTACCAGCCCTTTAAGGAGAGCTTTGCTAGCCATGGTGGGCAGCACATCCTGTGCCGCTGACCCTCAGCAAATGAGGTTTGTATAAAAGAAGAGACAATAGTTTTGAGCATCTTTCTGAGCAAGCACAGGCAATAATCCCCCCCTGGCAGAGGCAACACCTCCTCTGAGAATCCGTGCACTCCTCGTTCCCCCACATCTCCGGAGAGTGTAGTAGACATTTGTATCTGTCACGTCAGATTCTTCCACATCACCGCTCCCGTGGCCAGCTCTGAGCTTTGGCTCCCTGCCTTGAATCCTCTCTTGGGACAGGCCATCACTTATTCATGCCTTTTTTATTTCTTCTCTGCCTTTTCCTTCCCTCTGTCTCTCCTACCTTTAACTAACTCCTTGCCCTCTACCTGCTGCCTGCCAGAATAAAACCAGCAGCTCTCTCTGCAAAGAAGACAGAGGAGAGCATCAAATATTGACTAGGCTCAGCGAGGCGGCGTTGTGCTAGTTCAGTGGCGATGCCTGCGTGAGCTCAGTTGCTGGGGCCCAGATGCACTCCTTGTGCTGCGTGCTCAGATCTGCAAGTAATGCTGCACCATCCCCTTCCCTTCCTTTCACTCAACCCCGGTCTTTTGTTACTCCGGCAGCAAAAGCTGCACAATCCCGACCAAGTTGAGAGACGGCCTGGACCAGTCTGGCTTGCTTCAGCCTGACAGTCTGAGCATCATCCTAGGCTACCATCTACAGCCCCTGACTGCCTGTCCCTACATACCCTTTGGATGGTAGCTGTAGCACCAGTCGGCAGGTCTGATATGGTCCTGGACCAGAAGTCATAGCGCTTGTCCTGGAAACCTCAGACCACAAGCCCTGGATAAACACTGCGGATTAAACTTTCAGCAGACAGCAGGATTTGTGTGAGGGTTTGTCCGCTGATCTGCTATGTTCAGCAGGGTCCTCAGTGCAGCAGCCCCTCAAACAGTCTCAGCTTCCCTTTTTCGCTCTCCACACTCCTGCCTTTGCCTCCTCAGTTTCATCTTTGGTGCTGCCCTTATGGGTAAATCTTCTGTTGCACGGCCTGCGGGGAAGAGTGGGGGCTGTGCCCTCAGAGCAGGGTGGGAGGGCAATCCAGCTGACTTCCCCCCGCAGAACAGTTACCTGGCCTGTTCACAATGGGCTGGATATTGGACAAACCAACTGAGGAATGCTGTTGTTTTTCTGTAATTTTGTCCCATGCCAGCAATCACAGGGTTCGCTTGTAACAACAGTAGCGACATTTGAAAATGTCACTTGTGGTAGGGGGGAGTCACAGTGTTCCCTTAAGGCCAGGCTGCTTGCATGACCTAGTGAGATCACCGAATCAGACAGACTGGGAGATAAAAGGGAGCAAGGTGTAAAAATATAATAAGATTGAGAGAAGAGGGAAGGATAGAGATGGACGAAGAGCTGGAGAGAGAGAGAGGTAGATACAAAGGGCAGGCAGGTAAGAGCTATGAAGGCAGGAAGCCATACAGCTATAGAGATTAAGTTGAGCAGGGTAAGAGATAAATATCCTGCCAGACACTGGACTCGGGACGTCTGGATGCTGTCTGGCAGCTTTCTCTGCTCAGTGAGGGCTACGTCAAATCTGCTGCCCAAGGAAAGTCTCCCAGCACCTTCCAGCACAGATCTTCCAGTTCAGCATGATCAGCGCAAAGTGTGTTTAATTGAGGAGGATGAGGGGAGGGTGTGGAAGCAAGTTTCTAGCCATGCATGCCCTCTGTTTATATAGATTCCTCTCCCTGACAGCTGGAAAGAGGAGTAGCATCTATGGGAAGCTGGAGGCAGTTGGGGCAGAGAGGTGGGGGCTGGATGGAGGTAGCTGGCAGGTGTTTGCTGTGTTCTGAAAGGCAGTGGCAAAGGCCAGTATGAGATGTTCTCCGATTTGAGTGTTGAACAGTTGCAGCTGCTGGGCTCAGCAGAGGAGTTTTCTATAATTCTCGGATGCAACACAACATTAGCTTTAATGCCAAAATCATCTCTTAATCATTGTTACCTATGCTCTGCCTTTCCTGGGTATAACCTGCTTTCTCTAACTATAGCAAGCGGGAGCTTCGGAGAGCTGAAGAAATAGCGGTGAAACAAAATGAATCCAGGAATATTGGTCCACAGATGTCAATACAGTACACTCCTTTTGTGTTAGATTTCCATGCACTTTTTAACAAGAACATTTTACCAGCCTGAAGGCCATGAAAAGTCCATTTCAATGTTGTGTTAACAAGTGTTAGTAAAAAAAACAAAACAACCCATGTTTTCCTTTTACATGTTGTTGCAAGTATTTGCACCTGATTGTTGTTGGCTTCTCCAATATGGAATAGAAAACAGTGCTGTGTGACTGTTCTAACCAATCGCAGCTTAAATAGTGATGATCCCCTGTTGAGTGATTATGATGATTTTTGTATTATCTTAGTTGCAGAGGCTCCAGTCACACAGTGAAATAGACAGTCCCTGGCCCAAAAAGGTTTACAATCAAAGCATAACTGCAGTGTATCATTTGTAAGCAATCCAGAGTGTAAAGTATTTGCATAAAAATACATAAGAAAATTATGAACAGGCTGTTTTTGAGGGAAGCATGATCTACTGATGGGGATTCCGGGAGCAAAAAGGGAGAGTGAATGTATTGAATAAAGTATTCAATACGAATTATTCATTCAGCATGTCAGCTATAGCATCACTTCTATTTGTTTCTCACACGTGTCCTGCTAGTGCCGGCTAAGCCTTCTGTAACAAGAGCATCTGGCTCCATTAAGAGCACCACCAGCCTGCCTTTTATTGGATCTTGGTACTTTAAGGGAGAGGAATTCTGGGAGATGTAGTTTCCCAAGAGGGATGCCTGGGAGGAGCAGTCTCTAAATATGTGACCAGGAGAGGGCCCATGTGACTGATAGGCTGTATATGAGCCCTGTTACTCAGCATGGGGAAGGAGTTGAGCTGGTGAAAGGGTCTAGAGAGGAGCTTTCTGATAAGAGAGCTAGTGAAGCATTGGGCCTGGAAAGGGAACAGTGGGGAAAAAGCCTGCCTGGAGGCCAAGGAGGGGCCAAGCAAGAAACAAGGTGGAAGGTAGTAGAGCAGTGGTAGAGGCTAGTGGTCCGGTGATGTTACTAGCCCTTGCTTGGGACCTGAGGCTGGGGGCTTCCGCGGAGAGAGAACAGACTCTCCTCTTCACACCTGCTGTGTCAGGTTAAGGAGCTCTGACCAGGTGAGGGCAGAAGGGCTCTTGACTGAACCTGTAGAGAGTGGGTGGTGATTAGTGAAGCTTATGGGGGTCAGATTCCTGAGAAGTTACACCCCTGTGTCAATGGGGTAACAAAGTCTGTAGTCAGGAGATGGCAGAAGGATGGTGCACTCTGAGGAGGGCAGCCCTGTGCTGTTAAGCAGAGAGAGGCTGGAGAATGACCTTCTGACTTGGACTCTGCTGATCCCTGGAAGGGGGAAGACCCCTCGAGAGGTTTGATTGGAGGCAGAGGTGAAAGTAAGCTGGTCTGGTCCGATACGGCCTACCAGTAAGAGCTGGTACGCTGTGCCGGACTGGACCAGCTTCCCAGCCGGTGATTTAAAGGGCCCAGGGCTCCAGCCGCTGTGGGGAGCCCTGGGCCCTTTAAATCACCACCGGAGCTCCAGCAGCAGGGCTCAGGCAGGGATTTAAAAGGCCTGGAGCTCCATGGCATCCGGAGCCCTGGGCCCTTTATTTCACCCCTGAGCTCCGGAATGATTTAAAGGCCCTGGGGCTCCCAACCACAGCCAGAGCCCCAGGGCCTTTAAACGCCTCTTCCGGTTGAGGTCACGCCCCCACTCAGGACTCCGGCGTAGCGGTAAGTCCTTTCAGTTACTTTCACCCCTGGTTGGAGGGCTGAACCCAAATCACCCCCGCACTGGGGGAGACTGCAAACCACCTCCAGGCAGAGAGGAAACTGAGGCATGGACTTTTGATTCGATGCTGTAGAGGTAAGGACTCAATTACACCTTCTAGCATGAGTTTCCTTGTAACAGTGGTGGCTTGGCCTCCTCCTCCAGGAGCTCTCCGAAACCTGCATCTTCCTGCTTCTATAACAATTCCAATCCTGCAAGCTCCACCAGTGCTGGCTGGAGCTCTGGGGTTAGTAAGCTTTCAGTGTGTGCTAGCCAGGGCTGCTAGGGTGGTAGACTCCCCATAGCACTGCTTTGCCACAGTCAGGCAGAGCTCAAGCACCAATCATCCCTATATCAGGCGCTGGCGTGAAGTGTTAGCAGCTGCAGATTGCAGGTAAGGCTCTCATGGTTGTGAGCTTCTTCACAGCAGTGCCCTGCCTGCCTCTGGATGGGGAAGGGAAGTCATCCCAAGAAGGGGACTGTACCATGTGATTGAAAGAAACACCCACCTGCTAGCTGCTCTCGCATTCAGGCCCTGCCTGGTGTGATGCAGCCCAAGCCCTTTCTGCTAACTCCTACCCTGTCTGCAGCCAGTGTGCTCTGCCGTGCCAGGAGCCCACTGATATGTAACCCTAAGGCACTAATCTGATTGCAGCGCTGGCCATGGCAGCAGGACTTGGTCAGATGCTACCCCATCTCTACACAAATTCAGTAGTGCCTGCTTGTCACCATACTTGAAAGGCTTGCATGTGAGATCTGCCTTCCACTCCCCGTCATATGGATCCCTCCTTGTATTGCTCTGGCATTCTCATGGCAGCAGGGCTACATAAGGCAGCCTCTTGACCGCCAGCTCTGCACCTGCTCCCAGGGTGTTCCATTAGCTCCTGCTGTGGTTGGTACTTTCGTGGTGCTCCCTAGTCATCACAACCCCAGATCGTGATGGGTGTCAGATGCACTCGCCCAGCAGAAAACATGCCTCCTGATGGAGAGGAAAACAGGTGTGGATAGCTATCACTGGGAATCTGATGTCTTCCCCTGGCACTCTTCCAGTTGAACTTTACCTTATAATAGCTACACTGAAGGCCAGCTGGGGATGGTTGATATCTACAAGGGAGGACTATAGATTGAATGGTCGGGATGTCTTATGACAGTAACTTGGACAGCACCTAGCATGTTGTAAAACATGAGCAGAGGGAAGGGGGTTTGAGTCCTATCCCACTAGCCTTCTGAAGCAGAAGTGGAGCCCAGCTGCCCGTGCTAGGATATGCGTTTAGTTGTCAACACTTAACTTCCTTCAGGGCCAGTTGTGCAAGCAAGCAGAGGCTGAACCAAATGTGAGGCTGCTGGAGGAATGGAAGGGAGGAGGATATGGAAAATAATATAATACTTCTGTATAGATTGGCGGGCCACCGTAGTCTGGAATGCCATGCTCAGTTCTGGTCACCTCATCTCAAAGGATGTTGCGGATATGGGGGGGATTCAGGAGACAGCAACTCAGACTGTAAGCTCCTTCAAGCAGCAACCGTCCTTTAGTTCTGTATCTTCTGCGGTGTGACGCACAGTGGGGTTCTGGCCTGTGACTGGGGTTCCTGGAAGTGACTGCAGTAAAGTAACTCCTGATGACTGACCCAGAACATGGTGAAACCGTGACACTGAGAAGCGTGGAATGGTTTATCTTAAAGAGGTGAATAAGAGGGGATGTGATACAAGTGTACAAAACAGCAAATGGGCTAGAGGAGATAGAGTGGGAACTGCTAGTGTCCTTGCCTTGTAACACAGGAGGAGGGTGGCATTCAATGAAATGGGAAGGTGGCAGAGTCAGAACTGACTAAAGAATTTTGGTTTTCTATGCACATAAGTAGCCGGTGGAATGCCATAGGGCTGCCTGTGAGGCCAAGAGTTCCTGGGCCTTGAGCAGTTCCTGGGCCTGGCATGGTGCTGTCCTAACAAGACCCCCTGAGATACTGAATGTGCTTGGAGCTGAAAGCTAAAAAATAACAGACTACTGGGCTCTGTCACTTAAAGGAACAACTGAAGTTTAGTTCCCCTCCCCCTGCCCAGCTGCAGTTCTAGCTGTGAGGCTCGCACTCACTCCCTTGTATGTACCTGACTTTTTGGAAGTATTTTTTTTGAAAGATGAATTAGGACTCATGTCTCAACTACTTTGTCTTGTGGCCAGAGCACCAGACTGGGATGTGAGGGACAGGCTGGGAGACCGAGTCACCTCCCTGCTTTCTACCTCAGTTTCCTCATCTGAAGATTACAATGCTTTCCTCCTTTTTTAATAAAGCACTTTGAGCTCTTCTGATTAAAAGAGTCCTAGAAGGGTTATGGATCATGAAGCTGCCATAGCAGGGGCCTTGAGATGCACCTTGGACTCTCCTGTTCTCTGCCTGTGCCACATAAGTCTAGTTTCCTGTGGGCTGTAATACGTCAGTCAGATTTTGTTGTTGGGTTTACTGTGGGGGGCTGCGCGGTGTTGATGGTATCCAGGAGGTCAGACTAAGGGCAGAGGAAACCACCAGATCATCTAAATGCCATGACTTGCAGCTGACAACCAGCAAGCCTGTGTGGGCCTCTGCAGAATGTCATTTCTGTTCACTGACAGCAGCGATCCATTCTGGGTGGCAGCACTCCTGAAGGTAAGAACGAACACATGAGATAGCTGTCAGGGGAGATCAGCTGTGCTTGGCAGTAAAACCAAGGTAGGGCCCTTTAACAATGACACAACCTATTGCTCAAGCCTTCTGAGAAGGCCCAATGAGCCAGCTCTGCACTTTCTTATAAGCAGAGGGTAATTCTAATTCTCCTGCACTTTCTTATAAGGAGAGGGTAAGAGAGAGTCAGTCACTTGCTCAGCTTGGCCTCCAGTAAACAGTTGATTAGAAACACCAAGTTAATGTCAGTTAGAAACATGTTGCAATTCTAGCAGGAGTAGCAGTGCCCTCAGCTGGATGGACTCTGAACTCCTCCCCTGTGTCATAGCCCCTGCTGACAGTTTAATGGAGATTCTCATTTAGCTCAAGCTGTAGGGGCAGTGCAGGAGAATTAGAGTCCTGTTCCCGTTACCATCCTGAAGTTCTAGGTTGTAGGGTGCAGCACCATGGCAAATGTCGACCTGCTAGGGTGGTGACAGATTTGTCATGATGCATAGCACCTGCCTCAAAGTCTTTTAATAACCTTAATTACCATGGGAGGGATAGCCATTTGGTGACATAGGAACCAATGCAGAGCGACTAATGTCACTCACCCAAGATCAGTGAATCGATCTGAGAGCTGTGATTTATAATGCAGGAGTTTCTACGACCCAGTCACTTGCTCAGACCACTAGATCTTATCACATAGTCCTTGCTAATGATCTCCAGGCAGGTACTATACAGGCAAATAGTTGTTTGTTTTTCTGGACTTTCTAGAACTGTGTTCCCCAGCACTCGGTAGCACTTCACTGGGCACATCCCATTTTATCCATTGCTGAAATACGGTCACTTCTGGGAGGGAACATGACTGCATACAACAGCATTACCTAACAGTTTGCGGCAGGAGGTGAATAGTAACTTGTTCGCTGTAGCGGGAGTTTAGTGCAGGTAGGTGGAATGCAAATGTGTGAGTTGGGATGAATCCAGAATGCTGCAGGGTCTGGTGGACAAACTGTTATGAAGTGTTGGGATTTTTGAGGACCACAGTTTGCTAGTCCTTCAGCTTATATCTGATATAAAAGACATGACCTTCAGCAGCCCGACTGAACTTGCCACACCTTGGATTGGTACTAAGGCAGAATGCCCAGTGTTTCTGGTAGCCCTCCCATCCAGGTACTGGCCCTCCCATCCAGGTACTGACCCAGCGCAACCCTGCTTAGTTTGTGAAATCTGAGGGGGCCATAGCACACAATGGGCACAAAGAATGAAGTGTTACAAGCTTTGCTTTCCTTGGAAAAGCCTATCTTGGCCTTGGTCATACCCTGCTGGAATATGAAAACAAAGTTTTTCCATGCTGCTTCTGTGATTTTCCACCCCCCCCCCCCGCCCCGTATAAAACCACGTCATGTCAGCAGGCCAGAGTATTGCAGATGGTCTGCCCTGCCAAACACCTGGGTCCAGCTTCTGATCTCAGTCCCACTGGTATAATGTCAAGGGAATAACTCCACAGTCAGTAGAATCACTCTGGATCTGCACTCGTGTGAGCAGGATTTATGTTTCAAAACAGAGGGCTGCCGTTCTCATTATCTATACTAAATTACAGCCAGTAGCAAGATCTCATTGCATGAGATCAGAGAGGAATGGAGTACTGGTCTGGGATATGGTACTGCCAGGGCCGGCTCCAGGCCCCAGCACGCCAAGCGCATGCTTGGGGCGGCATGCCACGGGAGGCGCTCTACTGGTTGCCGGGAGGGCGGCAGGCGGCTCCGGTGGACCTCCCACAGGCATCCCTACAGAGGGTCCACCGGAGCCGCGGGACCAGCGGACCCTCTGAAGGGATGCCTGCGGGAGGTTCACCGGAGCCGCAGGACCGGCGAGCGGCAGAGCACCCCCCGCGGTGTGCCACCGTGCTTGGGGTGATGAAATGGCTAGAGCTGGCCCTGGGTACTGCTTAGAGGGCATGGTGTAAGCTTAGTAAGAAAACGATAAAATCCACCAAGGATCTAACATGAGACTGGCTAGTATTGCACATTTTACCACAGATCACACTGAATTGCTCATAGGAGCTGGGCTAATTTTTGTGGGGTGGGGCTGACTGTCCATTTCTAATCAGACATATTGGGCCAAATCGTGCACTGGTACAGCAGCGCAATTCCGTTGATTTAATGATTTAATGTTCCATTATTTGCTGTTGATGTGTGTCTGGAAGAAGTCACCGGGATCAACGTATTATTGATTTTGGGTATTCTAATGGCCTTGCCTGCCCCAGTTTTTGTAAGTGTCAAGTGACTTCTCTCATGTAACTGAAAGCATAGAGGAAATATTTTGCAGAGAGCTATTACAGTAGCTAACGAGCATGAGTTTTTTTTCTTTTTCAATGTGTCCAGCCTAGTCTTGTGCAGACCATGCCCCCTGAGCACTCAGTGCCTATGGTAATGATTCTCCATACTGGGATGAGTAGGGTTGGATACTATTTAGCGGCCTGATACTGCTGCAGGCAAGGTGCAAAGTGTCCTCAGTGACCATTACCTTCAGTGGGGCTTGAAGATGCTTTTCTGCTTGCAGGGTCGAGCTCTAGGTGCACAGCTATGTATGGACAATCCCCTGCTCAAGAGCCAGGAGCTGCAGAAGGAACTAGCCCCTGAGGGGTAGTGGAGGTCAGTGAGAGTATCAAAAAATGTTGAGGGACGTTCAAGCGCAGGGGGGCTGATGAATTTCCTCATGCTACAGTGCATGGCTGGTAGGGAAAGGAGTGGCAATGAGAGTGTGTGCTGAGAGCTGGAGAGGAGAGGATGCTTAGTGGGCCATGTCATGTTGTAAGCCCATGCAGATCACAGCTAGAACTTAGCCTTGAGTTCTGCTATCTTGACAAAAAACTGCAAGTGCTTCTGAACATTTTCCTATATCCCAGCCTACACCGAGCACGTGCAAAAGCCTGATTCTCTGAATTACCTTTCATGAGCTCTAGCAAAGCTTTCAATATCTGGTTGGCTGGGCTAATGCAAGCCTCCTGAAGTCTGGCAGCTGAGATTCTGTGCTGGAGGCCATCATCCGTTCCCTGTCTTTTGGTCATGCTGCAGGAGCTTTAGGGGGAGGACAGGTGGAGTTGGGAGGACAAGCTGGGGAAGAGAATAAAGTGAAGCTGGGACATGCACCAATCAGCTTTATTGTGGAGTAGAATTATTGGATCGGATCGGAAGATAGAGATTCAGATCCTCAGCTGATGTAAGTTGGGGGAGCTCTGTTGAAACCTGCCCCTAACTTCCTGTTTTTTTTGTAGGCTGTCTTATGTTTAACCAGACTCAGTTAAGCAATTGTGTAATGATTACAGCATGGAAGGGGTCTCATCTAGTGAGCATTGTACAGAACCAAGCCCCCAGTACAGGCCCTGAGTCACTATTGTAGTTTTCTGGATTTTACCCCGGTATAAATCTATTGACTTCTGTGGTTACCCTGGTGAAATCTGGAGTAACACAGCAGTGTCTCGGACCCCAGATATTCCTTATTTATTTGGATTTATGCCCCAGGAAAAAGAGGTGTCTAGACAAAGCTCTGGGCACTCTTCATAGAATCATAGAATCATTAGGGTTGGAAGGGACCTCAAGAGATCATCTAGTCCAACCCCCTGCTCAAAGCAGGACCAATCTCCAAATCCCTAAATGTCCCCCTCAGGGTGTTGGGGGCAGCTGGTGGTGGTAAGAACCAGGATGCTGGAGAAGGGTGTTTTGAGGAAACAGTGGGGCACAATGGGTTGAGCTTTGGGATGGGGGGAGAAAGGCACGGTCGTGCTCTGCCTGCATGGCTAGCATTGACTGCATGAGGTCTGTGTGGCGTTCCAGGATGCTTAGCAGCCGATCTGTGCTTCTCTTGGTAGCCAATTCCTTTCTCTTGAAACAAGACCAAAATAAATAGCATCTTGTCCTCTACCAACCAACCTCACTCAACTCCATCACAAAACATAAAATGATGGGATGCTAGGCAAAATCAGCCAGAGATCAGTCAGACAATTCTTAAAATACAAATGAGGAAAGTACATGGAAATCTACTGTTTGCATATCTTGGAATAACTTGCCCCAAATCCATCAAGGTCTGCAATGTCTCTGTAGACAATAGCAGAGATGAATTTCACTATTTGTCCTAGAATCTCTGCTGTCTTTGTAATGGTTTAAGTGTTGCTATATTATGTTTTCTAAATGTCTTGTGTATTACTGCGCCATGTGCACACACAGCCTGAACTCCCGGTGTGCTGACCTCATCCCCCAGAGGTCCATGTGAGCGGCTCCGATTGCAGGATTGGGCCCCTTGAGAGCAGATTGACCTTGTGCACTCACGGATGAAACGACTGAGATGCACTAGCTGGGCTGAGAAGCTCAATTCAAAGACAACTATCCCAATTTTATCTTTTCTAAATTCAAGAGCTTTTTCTAGGTATTTCCTCTTTAGTCTTGTTTACGAACAGGCTCATAGCCTCCTCAAGTTACCCAAGCACAGCAACACCCAATGCTCTTGTAGAACACAAAACTCTAGTTAACCAAAGGGCTGGACATGGTATTGGAAACCCCAATGGTGTAAGATCCTTAAAATCTCTCTAGAGAGTAAACTGTTGTTCACAAACAACATGACTGCATGCAACTAAAAACTTGTCCTCAATAAAAATCAAAGATTGATTCTGCACCCAAAAAAAAAGCCTTAAAATGACAGCTGGGGATGTGTTTATAATAAATTCTAAGTGACAGAGGCAAAATACATTTCCAGAAATTGCTTTGCCTTTTCATATTGCTGAAATGCTATGACTAAAACTTGAAATGAAGCAATATTTTACTGGCACTGCTAGTGTGTGCGCATTGCATCCTTTCCAAAAATCTATTAAAATAGGCAGATTGACCTGGAATTGGTATATCAGATCAGGGGCAAAGGCATGCTAATTAACAGATGGTCTTCAATTGAAAGGAGCTGCAGATACCACTGAGGAGAGGGAAATGGTGAAAAGGAACATAGAAGGATTGCAGACCAAAAATAATTGAAACAGATTTGGCTTGGAAAAGTGCAGGCTGATGGATCATGGGACAATAATTGGAAACACATGCCCTCAGTGGGAGGGGTAAACCTGCCAATCTGCGATGCTGAAAGAGATGATGGTCCAACTTTCAGAAGAGCTCAGGAGATCCGATTTTCCAAAGTGCTCCGCACCCTGCAGCTCCCGTGTGACACCAAAGGCCAGGATTTCAAAGGAGATCAGTTTCCAACATTCTGAGTGGCCTTGACAATTCTGGCTCTAGGGGTGGAAGTGAACAGCAAATTGGGCATGAGTTTGCAGTGTGCTATGGCAGCAATAAAGGTTGGTGGAATTTTTTTTTTTAAGTAGCTTATTGCCACTTCCCTAGTTATTAATGCCTTTCTCTGTGATAAGGCAACTCTTCATTGTAAGGGAGGTGGATGACTGGCTCTGATTCCTTGGATTAATGAGCTCATCTTTCATTTCTAGACACAGAAGACCAAATTAATCCATGGAGTTACCCCAGGAATGAGTTTGGCCCATATTGTCAAAATGTGCATGGGGTCAAAAATGCAATGAGTTTGAGGGATCTCAGCCTAGACTGCAATGGATGTATTGCACAACTATTGCCATGGGCCAATTAGCAGGGCAACTCCAGGACTGCAATAGCAGCAGGGCGGGAATATTTGGTTGTAAAGCTTGCCCAGGCTTGTATGTGTGCACCTAGCCAGTAGTATGAATGCCTTACCTTCATGAGCACCCCATTCATCTTTCTCCAGCCAAAATGAGGGTCCAGCTTCTACTTGCATGAGTGCATTAACCCACCAACACATGCTCCAACTTAGGCTAATTCTTCCTTAGCAGCTGGGTCGGCAGACCCAGTAACCCCCCTGTAGTCTCAGCCCAGAGATGATCTCATCACGGTCTAAGCACCGCTGGATCAGCGAGGTGCTGTCCGTGTCCTGTTGTTTGCCTCTGTAATCTGTTTTGAAAAGGCAGCCCCGATGCTGTTTTTTCCCCCCCAATTAGGCCAGTTAGACGATTCTGGAAAGACAGCGACTGCGCTAATTTAGCAGGCAGACATTTCATTGAATTAGCAAATGCATCAGTGAGTGAGCCTGGAACTGCGGTACACGTGCTGGGGTGGAGTTCACCAGTGCAGGAATGGAGGGGGTTGGGTGACGTCGACTTGAGCTTATCTAATATTCTTATTAGCAACAATCTGCAACAAAGGAAAATACGTGAGCTGAAAACAGACAATAGGCTTGATCTCCACTGTCCCCAGTCTGGTTTAAGTCAATGGGAGGCTAGCATGAATAAAGACGGGGGCTCTAGTCTATACTGAGGAATTGGAAACTGACCTCTCATTCAGGGGCAGCAGGTTTGTATAATTTTTGGTGGTACCCAGAACAGGTCCAAGTCCCCCTCCGCCCTCCGCCACCTGCCTATGGCTCTGGGAGGGAGTTTGAGTGCAGGACGGGGTTTGGGGTGCAGGCTCTGGAAGAAAGTTTGGATGTGGGAGGGGTGTGGGCTCTGGGCTGGGATGGGGGTTGGGGTGCAGGAGGGAGTGAGGGAGGGCTCTAAGAGGGGGTTTGGGGTATAGCAGGCAGGATGCCCCAGGGCTTGGGTGGTGGGAGCAGAGATGACTCTCCTCACCAACAGCAGCAATCTCCGGGGGACCCTGGCCTTCCCAGCATGACACTCACCCAAGCCTCCCCACCCCACCCCCCGGCTGCTGCTCAGGAGGTCCAGCCAGGATAAGCCCCACTCAGTCGACTGCTGTGGGGAGAGGGGGCTGCCATGTGCCTCCTCCCTCTGCTGGTGCAGCAGCCACCTCAGCCTGCCCCTGGTGACACTCCCTTGTAGCTGGCAGCAGCGGTGAGGGAGCGCAGCGCAGAGCTGCAGGGGGAAGCCACCCGTTGCCCAGAGCAGGCAGGGATGCTGGGGGCAGGTGTGCGGGGGCAGCAGGTGAGGCTGGGGGAGAAACCCAGCCCCGACCATTGGTGGAGCGGGCCCCCTCTGGCACTGAATTTGCTGGAGCCTGGGCACCATGGGCCCATACAACTTGCCGCCCCTGCTCTTATTGTTACTCCTGAGAGGAGAGATGGCCTAGTGGTTTGGCACTAGACTGGGACTCAGAAGCTCTGCGTTCAGTTTCTGGCTCTCCCACAGACTGCGTGTGTGAGCTTGGGATGTCCTATGGGGCCAGGATTTCAAGTGCTCAGAACCTGCAGCTGCTACTGTGATACTTGGGGCAGATTTTTATGCACCTGGAGGATCTCATGGGAATCTGGCCTTTTGCTTCTGTCTGCCTTGGTTTTCCAAGCGGGGATCTAACATCCTTTATCTCTTTTATTTGCAAGCTGTTGAGGGCAGGGGACTCTCTTGCTATGTGCATGTACAGTTCTTAGCACAATGGGACCTGATGTCCAGTTTGGGGGGGTGGGGTGTCTCTAAACCACTATGCCAATACTACTCAATTTCTAGGACCACCCTCACCTGCTCAGTTCCTTTGGCAACACTTCCTCCTCAAAAGGATGCCCAAGCGCCACCCCTTTCCATGGCTTGCAACTAGCTGTAGGGTGACCAGACGTCCTGATTTTTATCAGGACTGTCCTGATATTTTCTTGTTTGTCCTGCATTCCGACTGATGTTCAGTCAGGACACGAATTTTCCCGATATTTTGCACTCCGGCTCACAGGCGGAGGAAGGGGCTCATGCCCCCAACTCAGCCCCGGCCATGCCCTGTCTCCACCCCCTCCGTGCCCCATTGGATCCTTCCCCAAATCCCTGCCCTGGCCCCGCCTCTTCCCCAAGCACGCTGCATTCCTCCTCCTCCTTGCCCCTTCCTCCTAGGCTTGCGCGAATCAGCTGTATGGCAGTGTAAGTGCTGGGAGGGAGTGGGGAGAAGCAGGACACCGCAGCCCGCTCAGGGGAGGCAGAGGTGAGCTGGTGCAGTGGGGGACGGGACAGGGAGCTGCTGCTGGGTGCTCAGCCCCCACCAATTTTTTTCTATGCTCCAGTGGCTCTTCTTTTGCTCCACCAGCGAACCCCCTTGCTCCCCTCCCCCATGTCAAATATTTCATGTCTCTCATCTGGTGACTCTAATCAGCTGCTGTGGCCCAAGTATTGCTGGTTAATGCCCCTTGCTCCTGGCTGCTCGTATGCCGCCTTTGTGTGATGTTTTCTTTATTGTAGCAGCTGTGGAGTGCAGCAGAGCTGTCTGAATGGTGCATTTCTCAAATTAAATGGGGGTGTAAGTAGCAATTGCACTTGGCTTCAGCCAACACGCATGACTTGCCAAGCCTGCCTAGGAGCGTTGCCCAAAATGTGCAGGATTATTGCCCTCTGCTCATGGCATGTTCATAGCTTGGCTGGATTCAGTGCCATGGGTGCGGGGAGGAGCCATCACTGAATGGCTGGTCACCAGCCTCTTTCCACTCCTCCCTTCTAAGCAAAGGGAGTTGGCAGGGCCCTGCTGGTGCTGGTCTGGTCTTGCTTGTGAGCAAATCCCATCTGTATCTATGGCTGCATGGACTAATCCAGCCTGTTCACGAAAGCCCTGAGCCTGGAACGGCTGGAGTCTGTAGCTCAGAAGCGAGATGCATTGAGAGTACTGTTGGAGGGGAGGCATTTGCACACTGGCTATGGCGTTAACAGCACAGGCCTGGACCTAGCTACATGCCCAAAGGTGTAGTCACACAGGGCTCAGCACTTCAAGGGTCTCTGCTGCCAGGCAGCCAGCAGAGAGCCCAGTGTCCAGGGCTACACCCCGGAGCACAGGGAGGGTCGGTGGGATTATTGGCATGCAGGGGCAGGGTCTAAGAAAGTGGTCCTCACCCACTCACATCTTCCTATCCTCCAACGGGATCCTGTCACTCAGCCCAAGGCACCATTCATCTGCGCACAGGACATTACAAAAGCTGGTCAGAGCCAGAACTGTATTGTCCTGCGACTCTCCTGGCCACTAGTCACTCTAAGACTTCTTAAAGGGATGGAAACCCGCAGGGCAAGTGCCATGATGACCCATTTCTTCCACTAAGGAGGCAGAATTGCAACCCGGGACTTCCGAGGCAGGTGCCGCAGGTCTGAAAAGGTCACTCCGCTGACATCGGAGCAGCGCACTGGAGAGGGGAGTCTGGCTTTGCTCAGAGAGGGGCATGGGCCTTGAAAGCCTTGACTAGAACAAGAAGGAGGAGGGGAGGGGCAGCAGCAGCAGCAGCCACTGGTGGGTTCCTGGCCTGGCTGCAGGTGAGGGGGCCAGGTGGCTCCTTGGGCTGGCCTCCCATTCTGAGCTTATGCATGGTGCTGCTGGACTCCAGTCCCACATGGTTTGGCCTGGTCCTTTTGAGGTGGCTGCTGTGGGAGTGGATTAGGCTCTGAGAGAGAAGGTAGAGGGAAAGCTAGTGAGGTGTGATGGAATGAGTCAATGGGTGGGGTGGAACTGGGCAGTGAGAGAATGGACAAGGGGGAAATGCAGAAGGGAATCTGTGAAGATAAATATCCATGAGGTGGCAACCCAGCTCACGGAGCGATGGGTAGTTCAAGATGCAGGCTCCAGGACAGCTGGAGACAAGGGGAAGGACGCCTCCAAAAAATGCTCTGGCACATGTCCTGTTGGTACCACATCTCCTCAATAGCTTTGGATCTGCAAGCGCAGACCCCTGTGCTAGCATGGAGCCTTACTGACTTCTATGTGGCACTGTCTGGGTGGGGAGAGCTGCTTACACAGAGCCCATTGCAGGTTCAGGCCTTTGTGTATATGTTGCTTCCTTCCCTCACCTTCCAGCCTTCATCTGTCTTATCAGTGGGTCTCAACCTTTTCCATACTGTGCCTCCTGGCTGTCTCTGGAAACAACTCTCAGGCATTCCCCCCACCCACCCCATCCCTCTCAATGACTCAGAGAGAAAGGGTGGCCACTGCCCCCGCCAAACATGCTCACACCCGTATGTTGAGAATGATTTAGGGTTTTCCTGTGTAGACAAGCCCTTAGGGTATGCAGCCTTATCTGTGATTGCAGCACTTGTAGACATACCTGAGCTACCTTTTAATCTACTTGAGCTGTGATCACACTCTGTGATTGCAGTATAGACAGACCCCTGGACTGCAAGGTATTCGGAGCAGGGATGTGGGTCTGCAAAGCACCTCGCACACCTTGGGCAATGCAAGATAAGCATGCCTAGCAGGAAAGATTCTGGAACAAGAGTGCTAGCTGCTGCATTGCTGGAGGATGTGGTAGGTGGAATAGCATAGAGGCTGCTAGTCCATGTTTTACTGATATGCTGCGTAAACAGGAGAACAGAGTCTCTTTTTTGTCCATAAACCAAGCACATATGGATGAGAACACACAGGGAGCAGACATGGGCAGGACAAGAGGCTTGTAGCCTGCTAAGCCTTCAAGGAACAAAGCTTGGGCAATGTTAACACCAGGGCTGGGTTTTTGTCCCAGCTGACGAGGGAAGGCGATGGTCCTGTGGCTAATGCACAGGCCTGGGGGTTGGGTGATCTTGACTTTCTTCCTGGCTTCACTCCAGGTTTTCTGGGTGACCCTGGGCAAGTCCTTACCTTTGTGTGTGTCTATATCCCCTTACCTAAAATGGGGATAATGCATCTCACCCACCTTACAGGGGTGTTGCAAGATCAGATGCATTAATAGCTGCAAAGCGTGGTGAGGCCTGGATGAGAAGTGCTGTGTAAATGCAAACATCGTCCTCATCCGATTGAAATGGATCTGGCCTTTGCCCCATTCTTGACCTCTGACGCTTGACAGGGAGGGAGGGGTTTGTGGATGGGTGAGTAGGTAGGATGGTAACAGCAGAAAAAGCTGCAGCGAAAGGCTTGTTATTTGGGAGGCTGATGGGCCCTTATTCACCGTTACCTAATACAAATGCAAAGCAGAGGTAAAATGCTACTGCTGGTGTAAATGGCTGCCCAAGGTACAGGTGGTGGGGGAATTGAGCCCAAAGAGTGGGAGTTCATTGTTCACTTGTTTTGATCTTTTGATTTAGATCAAGCATAGAAGCCAGTTAATATCTGATATGTGATTGTCAGGGAAGGGTGGGGATGCCTCCTGCCCTGATGAGGGGATGGACTTGGTGGTGGAACTAGGCTTTCTCATCTTTAGGATATTCCAGTGAGGATGCCGAGAAGCAGACTGGTGGGTGCTCAGTGAACAGCAATAATCTAACATAATACAAGCTCAGGCAACAGGGTGGCTGACAGATGCAGTTCATTTTCATGTTCCCGTAGGATCCTGAAACTGGTTCCTGGGTGTTTTATGTGTTGCACTAGGGCATTGCCAATTACAGGCGGACACTAGGCTGTTAGTGGCATAACATGGGTATCAGGAAAGTGATCTTATCTCTCACGCATGCTACCAGTGCAGCAGAGCCGCACCTTTTAGGCAGATACATGCAATGATACTTTCTTGCCATGTTAGTAAAACTAGCCATGAGGTGAAAGCACTTTGTTCCATTTTTACCATCCACTGAGAATTCCTGTGGGGTGGGAGATCTGCATATTTATTAATAAGGGATCAAAGACACTGATTAAAGCAGTGCTCTATTTATCATAGGCCATTTTTTGACTAATATCATCATAAAATGGATTTTGCAAATGTAGTTTGCTGAAGGCAAGTGGAGTATTTCATAGGCACTGGTATTGTAGCCATCTGCCCCTTGGGCAGACATGGCTAGTATCTAGCCCTCTCAAATAAAGACAATTTGCATTTATGCAGGATGGCGCTTTAAAGCCAAGGAACCCATGCTGAACACTAGGTAATCTAATTCTGTGTATTCAAACCCAAATGGAAACGCCCTGATGCAGCGGCACCAAACAACCAGCCTCTGAAGTATATTGCCATAACATGCTTCTTCCTTCCCCCCCAAACCACTGGGATTTGTGTTATGTTTCCTTTAGCACCAGCCTGTGTTCATTGTTAATCCTGGGCGTTAATGGGACTGCTGGCAAGAAGCTGGATTGCTCCCAGGAGGAAGGGTAGCAGGGATTGGGTTCATTGCCTGTAGGCATTCTGAGGCAGGGGCTATATCGTCTAAGTGCTGGATGCTATATGTAATATACTTCATAAATATTAATGGCTTGGCTTCATGACGCTCATTAGAGGGGTAAATATTACTATCCTCATTTTATGAATGGGGAAATTGAGGAACCAGCGAGGTTGCCAAGGATTACACAGGACTCTTCTATAGTGCCGTGGATAGATTGCAGCTCCCCCTGTTGCTGATCCAAACTCTCGTCACAAGGCTCTCCTTCCATAATAGCAAAAATGAACATAGTTTGTAGAGAAAAGTTGGGTTTATTAAACTAGCTTGGTTGTTACAAATCAAAGGACCAGATTCGGATCTTGGTTTCACGTGGGTGTAACACAGATCAAAATCTGATCTGTTGTGATTACTTTTTTTTGGACATTTTTACTATGACTTTCTTCCAAATTTTGCTCTTAGCATTGCGCCTCTGGCTAGGCGTCAGGCTAGGGGAACCAATGAACTTTTCTGTTAAAGCATCTCTTATGGTCAGAACTGCTCACGGTTAACATAGGTAGGGGTGATCTTGCTTGAAATGAAAATGGAGGGACAAGCTAAGTTTTATGTCAGTTGCCAACAACATTTATAGTCAGATCTCATTTTGCAATATGGGCTTGATACAAAGCCCATCAATGGACGGAATGACATGAACATCAGTGAGCTCTAGATCAAGCCCCCATCCCCAATTAAAAAGTTCATCTCTATTCAGCAAAGCCCTTAGAACAGGTGTCGAACGCCCACTGACTTCGGTGGGACTCAGGGACTTGATTAAGGTGCTTTGCTGAATGAGGGCTCATGTCACTTGCTGGAGGATTCTCTGCACCTTGAGGTCTTTAAACCACGATTTGAGGACTTAAGTAACTTCAGACATAGGTTAGGGGTTTGATACAGGAGTGAGTGGGTGAGATTCTGTGGCCTGCGTTGTGCAGGAGGTCAGACTAGACGATCATAATGGTCCCTTCTGACCTTAAAGTGTGTGTGTGTATGTGTATATATATTATATATATGTATCTGTCTCTCTGACTGAGTGAATATTCCCACATCATCACTTCGGGATATAGTAACACAGGTGTGCTTTAAATAATGAGGAAAGACCTGATCCCAGCCCCAAGAGCTCGGATTGGCCCCTGTTGAGATAAAAAGTGAGGGAAAGGGGGTGGATGGGAGAAAGGAGTAGGTTGTCTGATGTTAAAATGCACATCAGGCTAGCTCCTGGGTTTGCAGGGTTTGTAGGTGTTGCAGAGTGTGAAGGAGCAAGAATTCTACTTGATTTCCTTCCCCTCCCCCCAAACCACTGTTGTAAGGCAATGCTGACTATTGGCAAAACTTGTAACGACTTGCAAACTGTGCAAATTTGATATGGATGTCATCTGAAGGAGAATAAATATAGAACATTGAGATGTTTTTTAATTTACAGAGTTGCTTTTCAGGCCATAATTTCATATTGAGGCATGGCATCAATTATAGCAAATGTATCTCTGCACCAAGTGGCTTTGCACGTAGTTTAACACAGTCCCTGTCCTCCACCAAGGATTATATGTCTGCCTCAGATTCGTTCTTCCTCACCTCCCTGAAAAACATTACACTGCTGTATCATCGTGTTAATTGCTTCCAGAAAGCCAGTGAAAGTTCAGTGACACATCAGGTAACTGTGCGCAAGTCCCAAAGTTTCTAACAATCTATAATGATAATTTGAATCACTGCTTCTATCTGTATTGCATCTTACTTTCTAAAAGATCCTTTCACCTGCTCTTGAACTGAAACCACCTCTGGTGTGGAATGCAGCAGCAGCTGAACAGCCCACAGTAATGAGACAACAGTTTGACAGGAATTTTTAAAAGACTAATACTGTATAGTTGAAATAAAAGGGGACAAGGTCACTGCTCCACTTGGAATTGGACCAGAACATCCTTTCTTTTGCAAAAAAGTGCCTGACTACTTGTCATAAGATCAGGCTGGCCCAGCTGACGAGGTGAAGTGGGAGGGAAAGGTGACTGTGTGTTTGTGGCTGCTAGATTCTAGGGCTGACCAGGCACCAGTCTAATCTCTGTCATCAATTAGAGCAGCCTGAAGGCTGCTTTGATTTATACCTGGCTACTGATGGCTTCAAGGAGGCTTTTCCAGTCTCTAGGAGTAGCTGACCACACTCCCGATGCCACGGTAGGTGATAACATACTGCTGCTACTCTTGGCTCTCTCGGCCACAGGGAGATTTCCCTTACGCAAGAGGAATCCCCAGGTACCCTGTTGAGCTGGCTGTTCTGCAGCTGGAGAAGAGTGCAGAATTTGGCCTTTGGTCTCTTCTTGCTACTAGTTTAGTCTGTGACCATCAATCAAATCCCTTAACTCTCGCTGCCTTAGTTTCCCTATCTGTACAATGGGGACAAGGATGCTACCCACCTTTGCTAAGTGCTGTGAGATTGATGGCTTGAATGGGTCTGGATGTGCAAAGGAGAACTTTCACTGGATCAAAATAAATAAAATCAGTTCAATTTCTTCCATTTACACTGATCTCAAGGACAGAGGGACATACTGCAAGGTTAGATACACATCAAATTAACACTTTGGTTAAGATTGGCTGACAGAGCAAACAAGCGAAGGCCTCAGTCTCCGTGTGTGTATTGTTTGTTCAGCAATGCAGTCAGTCTCTTCTCCTTAAAGAGGATGTGTCTGTCTTTAATCGCTGGAACTAAAGCAATGCCACGCTAAGTAGTGTTTTCCCTCTCGGAGTTTTAACAAAGCATAATCCTCTGTACTAAAGGGCTTTTTCTTGATCCAAAAGTCTCTGTTCGAGTCAAATGTTTTGCCACAGATACCTTATCTCAAATCAAAAGAGGGCATCCCAAATGCATCTATACTGTGTATTTATTGACCTACATACTAGCTGAATTGAAGGACACGTTAAGTTACCTCTCTTTCCTTAGCAAGCCAAGTGCAAAGTAGAAGAGTTCTAAAGCAATGATCAGTTTGTAGGTCAAGGGCTGTTCTCCAATATCTAGTGTTGGAAGTATTTCCCATTTCTGAAACGAGGGCTCGGGTGGGCGTTTGACAGCAGAAGTGACTGTTTTTGCAGTCCATTGAGGACCACAACATGTGAGAGCCCCAAGTTAAACTGTGAAAGCCCCCTCTTCTCCCCCCCCCCCCCCCCATGGTTGCATCTGTTTGCACCAGAATGTGACTGGGGTCTCCATTTTTCTCTTCTGGAATGCATGTGACTTGACTCTCAGTGCTGCTGGAAGGCACTGGGCATCTCTGAGCACACACAGCTAAGCAGAACTTCCCCTTGCTGGCTTGTCAGTGCGTCTAGCTACAGGCACCCCCAGTAGGAAATGTGAACTCTACTCATTCCTTATATCCAGCCCACTCGTTAGAACCATGGGCCAATTCATCCATCTCACCGATAGCGTCTCTTGAGTGCCGCCACCCTAGCAAGATCAAAATTGGAGACAAAGTGCTCTCAGGAGAGCTCCCGCTGTCGTCAGCAGGAATTGGTGGGTAAGGGGAGCATGATCTGGCCCGTCCTGTCTTACTGCACCTGGGTCAGTAAGTCAGTGGCAAGTGAGCTAGTTTTAGAACGAGGCCAGGTGTCAGCTCTGTGATCTAATGGGCTTGCTTGGGTTCACTGGACCTACCACACCCAACTCCAGAAGCTTCTGGATGTGGAGTGCTTAATGTGCCTAGCAACCGGCACAACTCACTCCTACCTCCCCCTTAATTGGTCTCTTAAAGAGATCTCCCTATTAGGCACATGGGTTACACCATGACAGCCAAATGCTGCAGACCAGGTGTTTTCTGGGAATGTGGGAGAGAGCCAGCCATCCTTCTAGAACAGCTGCAAGAGGCCAGCACCTGTCCAGTCCCTGAAGATCCATTCTCTTAACCCTGTTTGGTCCATCTCTGGGGCCTTTTTCTTGAATTTCATTTCTTTTCTTCAGAGTTTTGTCATTACACCCACAGAAGGGCAGAGTCCTAAAGGGCCCCTATGGCCCAGCTTGGGACATCTGAAATGCTGTAGGTAGTTCTAGAAAGTGCTTCTGATTCAAAACTGATTATGTAAGTGTATAGATTTCAAGATCAGAAGGGAACCATTATGATCTTGTAGTCCCACATGCTGAAATAATGCAGGCCAGAGTTTTTGGTTTTTTTACACAGAGATTCCTGGGTTCATGGCTGTACTCTTGCTTCACTATCTTCCCACCCCTCCTCCAGCATTATCATCCTGTTTGTACATCGCAGCCAGCCATAGTGTTGCATGTGACATGAGCATCGGGTTGTGATGCGCACACACACAACCTGAAAAAGCGTTGTCTTTTTAATCTTGTTCCTGGACAAGTCATGGTAATGGGGGCAGTACCGTGCCCTTTGGGAAGGCTGTCCTCACTGGAGCCCTGGGAACTTTTTGAGAGCTACAACTGCAGAGGATCAATCTTTTGTCTTGCGCACCCTTTTTTCCCTTGGAACTCGTAAAAGAATCTAGAATGACTTGTGTAATTCTACAGCAGTGCGTGTATGCGTTAGCACAGCTAGAGAGTAGCGAAGATGTTCTAGTCTGTTTTTACAAGGCCAAGTGATATATTAAATGTTTAGACTGTAATGCATTTGTTTCAGGGAGCAGGCAATGAATTTCTGTACTCATCCTTCCCAGAAGGCATGGCTTCTGATGAGAAGGGATAAAACTTTCTTTTTTAAAATATAGCCATGTCAAAAAGGAAAATAGGAAAAAGGTCCATCAATGGTTATATAGGTCCGTCAATGGCCATTAGCCAGGATGGGCAGGGAGGAGGTCCCTAGTCTCTGTTTGCCAGAAGCTGGGAATGGGCAACAGGGGATGGATCACTTGATGATTACCTGTTCTGTTCATTCCCTCTGGGGCACCTGGCATTGGCCACTGTTGGAGGACAGGATACTGGGCTAGATGGACTTTTGGTCTGACCCAGTGTGGCCATTCTTATGAATTGATGCCCTAACTCAGCGAAGCACATATTTAACTTCATGCCTGTAATTAGATGCTTTTCTGGGTCAGAGCCTTTGTGAAAAGCTGGTGAAAAGTGCTAGTCTGTGTCAGCCCTGGACACATGGGGCTGCTCTTGGGCCAAATCTGATCCATTAACATCAGTTGCAAAACCCCAGCCGATGGCCTCATGACTGAGCCCACAATCCACAGAAGAGATGCAGCTTGAGATGCAGCTGAGCAAGAGCGAGTCTTCCACACCCCCTTGCCAGCGTACCTCTGCTTTGGCTGGAGGGCAGCCTCTAGGAATCTGAGGAGCTTGCCATTTCTATGGCCTGCTCTGGCCTCGGCCTCCCTTCAATGGCTGCCAACAAGGGAGATGATTTTTGGGAGGTATGAGTTTGGGGTCCTGGACACCTATCAGGGTGCTGAGGCCACTGAGATGTTGCTAACATAACAGGGCTCAAGAGGGTGAGAGTAGTTGGAATTCTTCCAATCCAAAACTCTCTCGGGTCAGTAGCTCATTGAACCAAAGTCTTGCTGTGACGTTCCCCCTGGTGTTATCTGAACCAGTGATCTGCTAGGTCGCTCCAGTCCTCGACCCTGGGAGCCAGCCTTACCCTGCTCTGCTGTGAGAAACCTTCCTCACCTGCCCTGCCCTGGGCTGTTCATGCACAGCCTCTAGCATGTAAGCTGCTCGAGTGAGAGTGAGCACTTCTGGCCAGCCCCCACTTGGATTGTGCAACCAGATGACACTAGACAATATCTCCGGTCGCAGACGCAACCCTTGGAACCTCTGTCTTGCAATGTCCAGTTATGCCCGCTGGACACTGCAAGCTTATATGAGTTTGTCAATTTAACAAAGAAATGAATATGTACCAGGTTTGTTATCCCAAGGGGAGTCTCTGACATGCTTCAAACCAAACACACTGCTTCAGGTAGAATAAACACATTTTATTAATTACAAAATACAGATTTTTTTTTAAAGTGATTGTAAATCAAAGCACAAGAAGTCAGATTTGATCAAATGAAATAAAAGCAAAACGCATTCTAAGCAGATCTTAACACTTTCAGTGCCCTTACAAACTTAGATGCTTCTCACCACAGGCTGGCTGGTTGCTCTTCAGTCAGGTTCTCCCCTTTGATCAGCCTTTCAGTTGCTTGGTGGTGGTGTCTGTAGATGGAGGTGGAAGAGAGAGAGAGAGCATTGCAAATGTCTCCCCCTTTTATCATGTCATTTCTTCCCTCTTAGCTTTGCCACCTCCCCGCTCCCCAGCCCCTTTCAGAGTCTGGTGAGCATTACCTCATTGCAGTCCCAAACTGACCCAGGGAAGGGGGCTGACTCCAACAGATTCTTTGTTGCTGCCTAGGCCAGTGTCCTTTGTTCCTGTGAGGTTGGGCTGAGTTTGTCCCATACATGGCCTGATGAGGTGTGAACTGACCCTCTACTTTTGGAAAGTTTTGCCTGGGCTTGTTTTAAGCCATGAGGACACATTTTCAGCCTTGTAACTATATACATGAAATTACACCCTATAACATTATTATAACAACAATGTTCAGGGCATCATGAGCCTTCTGAAGACACCCGACATGACAAACTTTGCATTGGATATTATACAATCATATTATAAGGATGAACATGGGGGTGCAGGGTGATCTCCTGAGATACAGAGTGTAACACTTGCTCAAGGATTCCCGTTGAGTTGGATCAAGTCCCAACTGCTTTGATTTGGACCCAGTCGTCTCCCCTCTCCTGGTTCAACGCAGTGCCAAGACACCAGAGCACCCCCTGGCTTCTGTGCCCTCCACACCTTGTTTGTCTCTCTTTCCAGGATATTAGGGATGGCCTGGAAAGCTGTTCCCCCTCTGCCCCCCCATGTAATTCTCGCAGCCCGCCTGCTTGGTCTAACCCTCAGGATAATTGCAGACTGCTCTTATAGCTCTAAATCAAATCACTGCGCCCAGGAAATGAAGTTTTCTGGATGCAAACAGTTCCCTGCCTCATAATTCATGGCTCACTCAAAGGAGGTCACCAAAGGTCAAACTCTGCCTTCTTCCAGCCACTGTCAGTAGCCCTCCCATATAACTTAATAGAAAACTGTTCTGCCCCCATCTCTTTATATGTGGAAGGCACAGCTCGGGTATAAAAACACGGGAGCCTCGTGTCAGTCTGAGTCCTTAGCCCTTCTCTGGGTTGGGTGTGTTGACTGGATGATGGAAATATTGGTCCGTTGGGCTAGGAAGGTATTGGTTTGATTTTGATGGAGTATTATTTGTTTGTTTGTTTGTAGGAAGAAATCCAATACTTAACATCCAGCCACTCCATTTTGGCATCTCACCATAACTTTCCAGTCACTTGTGTGAACGGCCGGATCCTTCAGAGTCTGTTTTGTTCTCTCAAAAATAATCTCTAAAAAGACAGTTAATTAACAAGAGCTGTAGTCCCTGAGAGCGATGTGTGGCTGTCTAGACAGATCAGCGCAGCATATTCCAGGCCTCCTCTGGCGCACTGTTCAGCGAGACATGTTCCTGCTGGTTTGATGGCAAACTCCTTTCCTCTGTAGCAGCTGTGAGTTCCTTGGGGAAATGAATGTGCTACTGTAATTCGTATTAATCTCCTTCGTTTGCTTACATCTCTCCCTCCTGAATTTCTGCCAGCTAGGGAGGCGCCTTCAGGGTTTCTTGTATTTGGCATCTGAGTGAGTGGCTGGAGAACAGATTTGCTAAGGTAATGTGGCTTTCCAGTGTGGTTAAACACAGCAGGGTGGCTGCTGGAGCGGAGTGGGAATTCGACTTTTGTCGTTCACCCCGTCTCCTGCTTCTGCAGAACATGAATGCTGAGCTGAAGTCCTGCCCATCTCTTCAGAATCAACCTTTTCCAATCAACCCGCAAAGAAAGAGACACGGACTGAAGGATCCTAACAAGGGGCGGGGGAGAACAAAACCCATCCCCAAATTCAACAGAACCTCTTCTGTCCACTTGACGAAGTTCAGATCATTTACGCCCTGTGCCTATTAGGTTCACTTATTCAGCTACTATCATTTCCACCCAGGGGCAGGCAGTGAATATGGCAAAGGACTAATAGATTGTGCTTGTAGCATTTCCAGATGTTTTCAGTTTAAAAGGACGTGGATAGTTCAGCTAAGATTCTGATCAGCAGCTGAACTCTCAGGTGTTTATCCAAAATTGAGCTCTGAGCTTTTTGAGAGCCCTCCCTCCCCAACAGTAATGTATAACTTGCTGAGCTCCAAAGAGTTTGGAAGATCATAGGAATTTTCATGTCGGATTAGGCCAATAGTCCATAAGGAAATCTTCCTGGGCCACTAATCAAGTCTTGTTAGCTGTTCTGGACCAACCTTTTCCATTTCTGCTTTACCCTTTTAAAGATGGAATGACTGGGGTTCAGCACAGTATTTGGGGGAAAGACGTGCCACTGATTTCAATAGTGACATTTTCATTATTAAGAACAGGAGTACTTGTGGCACCTTAGAGACTAACAAATTTATTTCAGCATAAGCTTTCGTGGCTACAGTTAACTTCTTCAGATGCATAGAATGAAACACACAGACAGGAGATATTTATACATACAGAGAACATGAAAAGGTGGAAGTATGCATACCAGCAGGAGAAAAAAAACTTTTGAAATGATCATTGAGATGACTCATAAAAGGTGTGAGGAGAACTTAACATAGGGAAATAGATTCAGTTAGTGTAATGATCCAACCATTCCCAGTCTCTGTTTAAACCTAAGTTAATTGTATCTAATTTGCATATTAATTCGAGTTCAGCAGTCTCTTTTTGGAGTCTGTTTTTTTTTGAAGTTTTTTTGTTGCAAAATTGCCACCTTCAAGTCTGTATTCAGTATTGTTCTCTTCCTCTCCCTATACAGCTCAGGCTTGCTTGTTTGCTGCTGCTGTCCACTGAGCAGATGTTTTCTTTGACCTGTTGAAGTGACACTTAGATCTTTCCTGAGTGGTTACAGTTAATTAAGAGTACGAGTAATTCAAATAGTTCATTCCAGCATACATTACTTTGCATTTGTCTTGACTGAATTTCATCTGCTACTGTTGCCCAGCTCTGTTAGCTCCTACTAAACTGGAAATCATCAGCTCCCCAGATTCTGCCCTGGATTTTAGAATCCTAGTGTTGCCATCTCTCCTAATTTTATTGCAGGTCTTGCAATATTTGTTTTTTCTTCAAGCACTGGTTCCTGGAGTCATGTGACTAAAGGAGAATCTTGGCTTTCATGATGAAAAAGGTACATTTTTTCTTGCGAAGAAAAAGCACGAAAAACCACTCCAAGCCTATCCACAAGGCAAAGGGGCGTGGGAGGGGAAATCCTATTTATTTATTTATTTAAAATCTCATGATTTTGGGATGGTTGATTCATGATTTTTGAACATTTTGGATCTGATGATACTAGAACCCTGCCAGGTTACCAGGGATGGTCAAGCTGAATATTAATTTTGAACATTGAGAACTATTCCACCATTTGAATATTTATTTCTTCAGTATCGGTCAGATAATGTTCAAATCAAAGGTTTGTTCCTGCCATCTCTAGTCCCATGCAAAGCCACTCAGTCCACCTCCCAGTTGTTTCCTCCTCCTTCCTTCCTTCCATGATGTAATTGTCGCATACCGAGCCAATGGCAAACCACCAAGGGTCAATCATCTTCATGGTGTGAAAACTGTTCTGAACCTGCACAGGATGTGACCTAAATGCTGGATCTTTTCACTTGACCAGTGCAGGACACAGAAGACGACCCCCCCTGTAGTGCTGGAACTGCTAAAGTAACAGCCTTGCATTAAAAATAGGAACCAGAATATGATACCAACTGTGCCTAGGAAGTTAAATGAATTCTAAAACCAACCAGCCGAGCTGACTGATGTGCAAAATGTCAACAAACCGTATAAATGGTGAAAAGAAAATCTGTCAGAAAATAGGGCTGAGATTTTCAAACCTGCATAGGGGATTTGGACACCCAGTTCTTATTAACCTTAAGGAATACAGATGCTCTATTCCTGTTAGGTGGATTTGAAAATCTGAGCCTGGATGCGCAGTGCGTTCAGCTTAAACGTAATAGCTCATGCACAAGTATGGCAGCATGCCCATTAGCAAAGATGGTGGTGTAACCCGTGGTGGGTGAAGTAATTCAATCTGTCGTTAGCCAAGATTCTGTGCTAGTTTGCACCTGGTGTAACTCATTGGCTTCAGTGCAGTGTCAGGTTAGGATTTGGCCCTCGAGTTTGTAGATATGTTGTAAGTGTGCAAAGCACTCTGAAATCCTTCACGGTGAAAATCACAACCCTCGGTGAAGGCGTCAGAGTTAGAAAAGCAGCAAAGAAGGGCCAGGGGATGAAACCCCCACCCAAAAGGGCACTTTAAGTGTTTCCTCCATGGCTTGAACATCATAGAGAGGGAGGGATGTGAACTGAGCCCCCAAACGCACTAGTAAATGCTTTTATTTTTCTTGGAGGTTTTAAAGGGCTGGATCCTAGCTCAAATTGGTGTAACTCTAGAAGTCAATGGAGTTACCCTGTAGCTGGGGATCTGTCCCTTAATGTTTCCATCCCAGTGGCCAGCTCAAGGAGCGAGGGGAGCGTCTCTGTGAGCAGAGATGAAAATAAAACCAGAGCACTCTATCTCTGCTGAGGCTTCTTTTGTTTTCTGAGAGCAGCCCCGTTTATGGTGCTCTGGCCTGACCGCATTTCCATTACAAACTCCTTGGTTCAGAAGCTCCGAGAGTATCTCTTAATAAACAAATAAATCAGTTCACTTGGGGATGCCTTTTAGTACATGGTGTCTCAGGCGAACAGTGGATTGGCAGGAAATCCATTTGTCTATTTTAAATTGTAGCGGGGGAGTCACCTCCATTTTCTAACTGAGTCAAAAGGAAACATTTTTTACTTGTCTTGGGCACTCTGGTATTGTTTTAAAAAGAAAAACTGTAAAGAGACACTGCCAGGAATTAGCTATCCTAAAAGTCTTAACCTGTGTTACAACAACATCTTTAGTGTATTAACACTGACTTTTAAAGGACTAGTCCAATTCAGCGCTCCATCATTTCAGGCTTCACTTGGCTCTAAGATGCTTGGCCGCATTCCTTTAAAATAATATGGAGGTTCCATGTGTGACCAAAACATAGGCTAGCATTCCAGGGCATTCTGGGAAAAAAATCCCAATTAAAAAGGGACGTAATTGGGGCAGTTCCCTTTTAAGATCAGTGGTTACTGGGTTAGCCTCGGACTCGGGAGAGTCTGCTCCACCACAAGCTTCCTTGGGCAAGTCAATTAATCTCAGTTGCACCTCTGTACAATGGGATAACAGCATCGCCCTGCCTCTCAGGGGTGTTGTGAGGATCACCACATTACAGACTGGGAGGTGCTTAGGGGCTGTGGTAATGGGGGGCCAGATAAGTACCTGGGATAGATTTTTACACTAGTGTAAGTCCAGAATCCATCTGCAGAAGCCAATGGAATTATTCCAGCCATGTACCAGTGGAATGCAGAGCAGAGTTTGGCTGACACATCCAGTCTCCTCTGCTGTGGCATGAAATGCTCTCACCAAAGTGACCCACAGCACTGAATAAAGCGGTGAAGAGGTTTGGGTTGTTGCTGCCCCTACCTCACCAGCAATGAAGAGTGTCTGCCAAGTGAGAATCACTTCTGATGAATAAGCAGCAGTTTATTCAGCTCTGGGAAGTGCCAGCGTGTGCCAGTGTGTCCTAGGGCACAGGGTCCCAGGCAGAGGAAAGTCTGCCTGGGGGGCAGCGCAGGCTGTCACACCCTTCTGTGAGCGGCTCAGAGCCGGTCAATGCAACCCTGTAAGAAGGCGGCACTAGATGGGAGTGAGGGGGAGGGGAAAGTGGCCAGGACATTTTGAGAATGTTGGTGAGTAACCTCCACTGGCCCAGCCCTATGGAGTCCTGGGCACAAGCTCATGCTGTTGCTCCACAGTGGAACACCCAAGCAAGGTAGCAGTGTGCCAGTCTGATGAATCAGAACTGTAGATTTCTAGTGCTTCTGAGGGGTGTGTACTAGGCAAATTGCCCTAAGTGAATCCACGCTCAGTGTGCTGTGTCTCAACAGCAGAGCTCTCTGGGGCTCGCTGGCAGTCGGGAAGAGTTGGCCTGCAGCATTGTTTTAAGTGCTGTTTACAGCCTGGCTCATTCTAGCTACTTAGCAATGCTTGGTTTGTCACTGCGCTTCTGGAGCTTTTAACAGCTGCGTGCAGGGAACAGGGAGCGTCCAACAGAAAGTTTAAGTAATCAGTGCTGGGATGCGTGGCGCACTCTGGGGAATCCAGCCCTGTGCAGAAGGCCACCACACAATCTGCACCACCTAGCTCTCGGCCCCGGTCTTGCAGTAGGACTCAAGGGACATGCTGGGCTCCTGCCAAGGAGGGATATTGCCCTGTGTGCTTGTCCGTGTGTGCGCGATCTCTCTCTCTCTCTCTCTCTCTCTCTCTCTCTCTCTCATATGTGTGTGCTCTGCATTGCACAAATGCAGCAATTTTTCAGTTCTTATTCCACGTCACCACTTGCGGCAGGCTGCCATAGCACTGCTCCATCTCGGGACCTTCCCCTGCACTCACGCTAACACGGGAATTGAAAGGGATGCTTTGCTTGTGGAACTTGGTCTGCATCCAGAGGTTCTCCTGGGGGATGGTGCATTGTACTAGCTGAATCCCACCATAGACTCGGAGGCACCTTCAGCTACTTGTGCTGGCCAGAAGCATTATGCAAGCATTGAGCTGTTCTTCTTGACGAGGGAAGGATAGTCTAGTGGTTACAGCACTGGGGCTGGGACTCAAGAGATCTGGCTTCAACTCCCACCTCTGCCCTAGACTCCCTGTGTGACATTAGGCAAGTCATTTAATCTTTCTGTGCCTCAATGTCCTATCTGTTAGATGGGCATAGCACTACTTTTCTCTCCCTCTGTCTGCTCTAGTACATTGGAAGGCCTTCAGGCCAGGAATGCTCTCCTGCTCAGTTTGCAGTGCTTAGCACAATGGGGCAGTGACCTTGGTTGGGGCCTTTACAAACTGCTGTCATACAAATAATGAATGGGCCTGCCAATACCAAGCAGGGGGGATGCATCAGAACAGAAGTAGAGAGCAAGCCAGCCATGGCAATGATTTTTGTTCTGCATGTTATAGCTCGGTGAAGTTCAGCCTATTCCATAAGCGGCTGGCCTCAGTGGAGACTCTAAGGGAATCCTAGCTTGCAGAAAACAATAAATTCCGTAGCACTGTTAGTAGATGAATCGATTCTTGTTAATTTGTCAAACGCAGACTAAGGGCTCTAAAGGAAAAATAATTGAGTGTGAATTCAAGCAGAGGTGGCAGATAATTGACTGTAGACTTAATGGGCCAGATTCTGCTGCGAGTCACGCTCCTGTCAATGGACCAGATTCAGACTGACTGTAGGCAGATGCAGCGCCACCTGCATCAGTGAACTTGTCCCCACTCGCACCAGCTCTGAATGAGGCCCAGTGAAGGGGTATTGTGGAGGACAGAATCTGGATCCTTATTTATATTTGGAAAAATGCATTCAGTCAGATTCTTCTCCTCAGCTGTGCTGGTGGAACCTCAGAGTCCAGTGGAGCTGGACCAGAGTGACTAAGCCAAGAGCTCATCTCTCTGACTCTAAAGTGATTTTCCCCTGACACATGAAGCACAAGGAAAAGATGGAGGCTGAGTGGTTTGAATCTAACAGGAGGTAATGTTAGTACTAATGCAGAGGCGTTGATCCTACCAGTCCATGTGGCGTGCATTTCAGAGCATACCTGTTTGGTGCACTCCAATGCAAGGGTGGCCAGAGATCAGGCACAGACGCACGTCCTCTGCCGTAGCAAGTGTCAGCCTCCATATGTATCTGCTGTCTTCCTTACAAGAACACTGAGTTGGAGGGGCTGGGACATGAATGGAGAACGGTTGTATCTTAGACGTGGGTTGGATCATTAGTACAAGGACTGCTTCATCCTGCTGTTAGACAGGAGACACTTGGATCTGTACAGCCTTAATGCTCTCCTTAATGCAGGAGCTGATTCCCTCCCTTTCCCTGGCCTATTCGTTGCTTTTCACCTTTTGTTCTTACAGATGTAACGCTTCGCCCCTGCCTGTGTAGAATCCATCCCAGTGCAGAGCATGCTGGCCCTATGCCTTACCATAGGATTCCAGCCACGAGTGAATCTGTGACGATCCAGGGACTAGTATTCTCTAGGACAGTGAGAAATTGCCAGTGCTTCTAGGACCGATGGCTCTTGCTTAGCTGTTTGGCTGACTGCTATTGCCTGAACCTTTTTTGAAATAAAAACACTAGAGCTGGTGAAAAAACATCAATTATTGTTTTGTGAAAAGCTAAAACTTTGAAGTGTCAAAACCTTTCTGCCTGCTGTAATAGAAACTTTGCAGGACAAGTCCCTGCCATCTGTGGAATTCCAGAAAGGAGCCACAATTACACATGGCAACACATTTTTAATCAGATGATGAAGGGCTTGATGATCCTTTGTCTTCCTAAAAATACCTAGTGTTTGTGTGGGGCTTTGTGTGCTTGAAGCACTGTACAAATGATGACTCATCCACGCTCCTGTGAGGTGGGGAAAGAAGTCTTCTAGTACATTGTCCAGCCTATACATACATTCACATGCTGTCCTTGCTGAATAGACTCAGAGCTGTGTGTCGTATGCCTTATATTGCTGGCAGAAGAAGATTCCCCTCTTGCTCCGGTGAGAATCCTGTGCTTTTGGAGCAGGAGGATCTGTGTTCTAGCTTCACAGCTGATCTGGGGTTCCCTGTGGCTGTGGCATGCAGTCAACTGTCAAGTACCAGGTGGCCATCAAAGTGTTGGTCGAAGCAGAGAGTTTGTGACATGCTCCAGGCCCCTCAGCAAGTAACTGATCAAGGCAGGGTTAAAACAGGGCATCCTGACTTCCCAGGGCCTGCTTCCTCCTGTGAATGGCTGAGAGCTGAACATGTAGCAGGTGTTTGAACATGGAGCATTATGGCCCCTAAGTCTCTCCTTGTCTAGTTCCAGCCAAAATAGCCTGCTCCCCGCAGGTTGGGGAGAAGGGTAGAGCCATTTGGATAACCACTCTGTGATGCAAGAGAAATGAAAATACTGGCTGCAGCCCAAGCCAGGAGTACGCTTGATGCCAGCCAGCCGTGTCATCTCTGCACAGCCAAAAAGTAAACTATGAACAAGGCCGGCATGGAATGTGAACGTGCCCAGCTGGGACTGCTGCTCCATCTGCAGCACGTGCCACGTGCCCAGAGCTTTGCTGGGGGTTGGCAAGGAGGGGGATCTATTAGCGGGAAAGTCCGCGCGGCCCAATTCACAAATAGTGTGACTTGGCTCCCTGCTGCCTACGCAACTTAGCTGCGGCTTTGCTTTTCCTGCCATAATTTTCCTCTGTTTAAACTACCAAACTGAGCATGATTAAGTTCAGTACAGATAAATCTTCCTGTCCTTCCTTCAGCCCCCCCAGAATCACCTCTTTTACCTTATGCCTCCATCACCTTTGCATTTGGCCTGTGCTGTAGCTGTTTTCCCCTTTCCTGCTCTCTATGCTTCTCTCCCCCATAGCAGTAAACTCTGGTAAGGGCTGACTATTATTTTAATTTTTTTTAATACCAGACAGAGAGTCTTCCTCCTTCCTTCAAATCACTGACCAGGGAAGGTTATTCACAGGAGGCCAGGGTCCCTATCTCCAGGGCCACCACTGCCTGCCTCCCTGTTCCACACACAGGCCATTAATAAGGACATCAGTCTGCTCCAGCAGCATGACTCTCACGCACAGGTCACCTCCGCCCCAGAGCAGGGGGATGAGAATAGAACTCAGTTGTGTGATATGGGGGGTCTGGTTTCCCAGCAGGAGCAGCCCCTGGTGCACCGAGAGCTCATCTGGGGACTTCTTTTGCTCTTGGGAAGCATGGGTGCAAGGTTGCCGAGGTAACTGAGGGGGTGCACACCAGAGCCGATGATGGTGATGAAGTTGGGATGGGTAAAACGGGAGGACAGGAGGAGGTGTCACCCAACCCCCCACGGCTGGTGCAAGGGTGTGCCAGCAAGATGCCACTAACCATAATGTGCTGCTGATGTGGGAGTCCCAGAGCAGTTTGGACACTGGAGTAGGTGTCAAACATTGGGCAGGGCCAGCAGAAGGACCCCAGTCCCTACCCCAGAGTCTGAGGGGTGCAGGGGTTTACCATATGCTCTAGAATGTGTGATTTCCTGTGGGCACCTGCAGGGAATGTTGTCATGCTTCCTGCACCCAAGGTCTCTGTGCTCTGTAATAGGAGGAGGGTATGGGCTGTGCCCACGTCCCACACCAGCCAGAAGAATCGCTTGTCTCTCCTGGACAAGGCAGTTCAGGTGCGGCTGTCCAAGCGAAGCATTTGGGGTGCAGGTGTCAGGTTCAGGCAATGTACAAAACACAGCTCCATCACCCAGCTCTGCTGGCACACAACAGTGTGCCCTTTTGGCAGAGCTGAACTACCCGACCAAAGGAGAGGGTGTGGGGGTGTGAGCTTTTGGTCTTGATTTTGTTGAGCAGCTTCCATAGCCTATTTGCCATGGGGAGAGCTTACACAGCCTGGCACCTCTCTAGTGAACATCAGCTTTAATTTTGCCTTAAGATTCTGGCTCCACCGTGGTGGGAGTTTTTGTGCATGTGAAACTGCCTGTCCTCGACTAGAGCCAGGCACAGTGCTAGCAACACACGAGCTTCCACCCATGTGCACGGCAGTGCCAGTGCACCCCAGCCCAGCTAGCCCAGTCCTCATCCCTCAACACCTTTTCCTGCCAAAAGTTTTGGTTTAGACAAATCAGCATTTTCTGGTGGAAAAACACTTAGTTGGAAAATTCACGTCCAGTTGTCTTCCATGCTGTGGCCAGTGCAGGACTGCTCCCTGCAGTATATTTGCCAATGCTTTGACCAGTCCACTTTTAAATAACTGAACAATGGGGATTCCGCCAGTGCTCCTTGGAGACCATTCCACAGTCTATTTCTGCCTGTTTAGAATATTTTCTTGAAGTTGAGCCCAAAGTTCTTTTTGTTTAACTTCATTCCATGTTACTAAAACAAGGAGTCTGGTGGCACCTTAAAGACTAACAGATTTATTTGGGCATAAGCTTTTGTGGGTAAAAAAACTCACTTCTTCAGGTGCATGGAGTGAAAATTACAGATGCAGGCACTATTATACTGACACATGAAGAGAAGGGAGTTGCCTTACAAGTGGAGAACTAGTGTTGAGAGGGCCAGTTCGATCAGGGTGGATGTAGTCCACTCTCAATAACAGATGAGGAGGTGTCAAATCCAAGAGAGACAAAGCTGCTTTTGTAATGAGCCAGCCACTCCCAGTCCCTATTCAAGCCCAAATAAATCTGTTAGTCTTTAGGGTGCCACCGGACTCCTTGTTGTTTTTGTGGATACAGACTAACATGGCTACCCCCTGGTACTTGATTCCATGTTACTGAAACCCCTCGGATTAATCTGTCTTCCTACCATTCTTGTTGTTTGTAGCCCTTGAATACTGTATAAGGGTTTGGTGTATCATACTGTACGTTCCCCTCCATCATTGGGAAGCCAGGCTATGCGCACTTGGTTCTTCCAATCAATTCACACACATCCTCACAACCTTGCCCTAATTTTTCGTGTCCCTCTCTCTGAATTTCCAGTTTGCCGCCATCAGTCAGTTTACTGAAGTGCTGCATGTCCCAAGTTATATGGCGAGTGTCTGAACTGAGACATTGGCGGGATGAGGAGCAGGGGAACTCCTTGCAGAGGAGTGTCTGGCGATCTCCTCCCCTGGGAAATGCCTGCCATTTGGTGTGATCCAATGGGAGAGACCAAAGGCTCTTTAGAAGAGTCATCCCTGGCAGAGATAATTTAGCAGTATCCAGAGTGGCACAAGTATCAGAGGGGTAGTCGTGTTAGTCTGGATCTGTAAAAGCAGCAGAGAATCCTGTGGCGCCTTATAGACTAACAGACGTATTGGAGCATGAGCTTTCGTGGGTGAATACCCACTTCGTCAGATGCATGTAGTGGAAATTTCCAGGGGCAGGTATATATATGCTAGCAAGCAAGCTAGAGATAACGAGGTTAGTTCAGTTAGGAGGATGAGGCCTGTTCTAGCAGCTGAGGTGTGAAAAACCAAAAGAGGAGAAACTGGTTCTGTAGCTGGCAAGCCATTCACAGTCTTGTTCAATCCTGAGCTGATTGTTCAATTTGCAGATGACCTGAGCTCAGCAGTTTCTCTTGAAGTCTGGGCCTGAAGTTTTTTTGCTGCAGGATGGCACCTTAAGGTCTTCTATAGTGTGGCCAGGGAGGCTGAAGTGCTCTCCTACAGGTTTTGTATATTGCCATTCCTAATCTGATTTGTGTCCATTTATCCTTTTCCGTAGAGACTGTCCAGTTTGGCCGATGTACATAGCAGAGGGGCATTGCTGACAGAGACCAACACCTACAATCTCCACCAAGCATTCTCAAAACTACAATACCCGCACGAAAATAAGGAACAGATCACGAGCCAGACGTGTACCCAGAAGCTCCTACTGCGAGACAAACCGAAGAAGAAACCAACAGGACTCCACTGGCCATCAACATACAGCCCCCAGCTAAAACCCTCCAACGCTCATCAGGGACTAACCCATCCTGGACAATGATCCCACACTTTCACAGGCCTTGGGTGGCAGGCCAATCCTCGCCCACAGACAACCTGCCAACTGAAACATATTCTCCACCGCAACTGCACACCGTCCATAGTAACTCTAGCTCAGAACCAATCCATGCAACAAACCTCGATGCCAACTCTGCCATATATTAACCAGCGACACCATCACAGGACCTAACCAGATCAGGCCACACCATCTTGGTTCATCACCTGCACATCCACCAATGTAATATACGCCATCATATCCAGCAATGCCCCTCTGTATCATCGGCCAAACTGGAGTCTCTACGAAAAGGATAAATGGACACAAATCAGATATTAGGAATGGCAATATAAAAAACTGTAGGGAGCACTTCAGCCTCCCTGGCCACACTATAGAGACCTTAAGGTGGCCATCCTGCAGCAAAAAAACTTCAGGCCCAGACTTCAAAGAGAAACTGCTGAGCTTCAGTTCATCTGCAAATTTGACACCATCAGCTCAGGATTGAACAAAGACTGGAATGGCTTGCCAGTACAGAACCAGTTTCTCCTCTTTGGTTTTCACACCTCAGCTGCTAGAAACAGGGCCTCATCCTCCCTGATTGAACTAACCTCGTTATCTCTAGCTTGCTTGCATATATATACCTGCCCCTGGAAAGTTCCACTACATGCATCTGACGAAGTGGGTATTCACCCACAAAAGCTCATGCTCCAAAACGTCTGTTAGTCGATAAGGTGCCATAGGATTCTCTGCTGCTTTTACAGAGTGGCACAGTACTTCCCTTCTCTCTCTCTCTCTCACACACACGCGCGCGCGCACTTTCCCACCCCAGTTCAGTTCAAACAATGTATGGGCCAGTTCCTTGTGCATTGTGTATATTGTTCTAGCTGTGAAACATCTGCCTTATGGGGGACCATCCATGTGAACCCGTCAGGCATGTGGCAGGCTAACAGGCCCCTGCTTGGCACCACATCATCATACGGCCGTGCCCTGCAGTTCCGTTGCTGAGATGCAGAGTACGTTGCCTGTGTGCATGTTACACTGGGGTGGGACATGCAGAGACATGGTGAGCGAGGCGTTAAAAGGGAAAATAGGCCTTTGTTTTGCACTGCAACTCTCCTGGCACTGTGGAGAACCTGGAAGGGCCTGGTTGGTTCTGGTCCATATCCATGCGCTGCTTAGCGGTGAGTGAGTTAAGGGGCCAATTAGACGCTTTTCTTATCCGGGCTGCCACCTCGCTTAATTAACTCATGAAATTGATCAGTCTCTTGAGAGCTTAATTAGATTGGATTGGCTAGAAATGGGCTGGGGCACAGGTCCCTCCCAACGAGCATGCGCCTGAGGGGGCTGTGACTCAAACGGAGATGAGGATCGTTAATTAAATGTGATCACACCAGCTGCAGCTAGTGTTTTCCCAAGTTAGGGAATCAGTGCTGCCCTGGGGAAAAGTGAAACTGACAGACACTGAGCAGGGATGTCTCAGGTGGACAGGCTGCCTGGAAACTGGGTCCATTGGCCAAGGGCCTCACAGTGAGTGGGTTTTCCATCTTCCCTTTGAAGCAGCAAGGACCAGGTCACTGTAGGAGACAGGTAAGGCAAATCCTATGTTCCAGCAGAGGCTGGGAACAGCATTATAATGGGAACTACTCAAAGTTCCTCAGAGAGATGGGGTCTAAGGACTAGGACTCTGGGGGCCTGGGCTCTGTTCCTAGCTCTGACACATGACTGATGTGTGATCCTGAGCAAGTCACTTCACCTCACTGTCTCCTCTCACACCCTGCGTCTATCTTGTTTAGTCAGATGGTGAGCTCTGCAGGGCAGGCACTGTCTCTTTCTGTGTGTACGTACATATGTACGGGGCCTTGCACAGTGGAGTCTTGATCGCATGTGTGCTTGACAGATGCTGCTGTAATATAAGTAAACGACGGTGTACTGCTTCCTATATTGTTTTCCTCTCTGATTTCTCCCCCTCAGGGACAACCCACGTGTGGCCATGTGGAACTTCCTGCTCCAGTCGTCTCCTCTCAGGCCCACGTGACTGTGGCACCATTTCAGCCATTTTCAGTGTAAGTGTCCAGCTAAGCTACCCATGACAACCCACTTGTTCAAGGTTAAACATCTGGGTAGGTGCTGAGAAAAGGCCCATCTGAGCCCTGTGGTGAAGAGAAGATTTACTCCTCGTGTACTGATCCCTAAGTGCTGCTGTAAGAATAATACATTAACGGTTTGTGTGGGCCAGCTTTGAGGCTATCCAATAGCATGCAGTGCAATCAGTTGTAAAGATTGTAAGACTAAATAATACTTAACAAAGCTGTGCATTTCCCCCCAGAAGCAACACTGAATTATTTGCAATCTCATGATAGCCACCATGTCCTTCAAAGGTTGCTGTCTCGGGGGGCCGGGAGGGGAGAAGGTAAAATTTTTTTTGTAATCCTGGAGGCCTTAACAACAATGTTGAAAGCCCCATTCTGTGCCCAGGGCCCCTGCTGACTTCAGTAGAGCCATTCACATGCAGTGTAGGGGTGCGTTTGGCTCCGAGACACCACTCAGCAGTTCATGCCTTGCTTGCTGATTTCTTTGAGGTGGTTGGGCTTTGAAAAACATCCACTTCTCTGTGCTTCTCATTAAAATATGACAAAAGTGGCAAAGCAGCTAGTGGGCAGGGGAACTGGCTCTGCTGCTGACTCGCTGTGTGTGACTCTGAGCCTGTCCCTCTTCGGTACAATGGGGGTATTTATACCTGCATCCTAGAGGTGCTGCTTGGCTGAATTCATCTGACCTGCTGAGGCACTTAGAGAGCCAGGGGCTGCAGTGCTGTCAGTTGCACCAGGGCAGCCATCGTGCGGGAGTGGCAGTGAGACAGACTGAGCAGCAATGCCGTTCACTAGTGCCTTGGGGGCTTTGTGCACCAGGCTGCATGGCTGGGCTGAGGGAGGGGGGCAGGCACTGCCAGACCCACTGGGACAGGGCTGCCCGCACTTGCATCGTGTGCCCAGCAATGTACTGAAAAGTGCACTGCTCGCGTGTGCTGAGCCAAATCCTGGCCCTTGTGTGAAGCCCAGATAGGCCAAAGGAGGAGGGGGGAGTTCCCATGGAGCAGAAGGAAGGGGAATCCTCTCCCCAAGCCATCAGGCTTTCAGCAGCCCAGGCAGCTGCCCAGTCTTGCCCGCACTGAGGTGTAGGGGGGAGCCTATGTGGAGAATCAGAGCAAGTGACTGTGTGTGTCACCACGGCCATCGCAGAGTGATCTGATGGGCAATGGAATTGCAGGAAACAGCCATGGGGTTTTTTGCCCTGGCGAATTACTGCAGAGTAAATGTTACGCAGTGTGCACAGCTCAACTCAACTCGCGTAGATCTTGGGTCCCTGGACTCTGCAGCATAGCACAATCACTGACCATTCATTCTTAGACCCAGTAGTGGGATTAAGCCAATGAGGGCCCTGATTCTCAGAGGCGCTTAGCACCTTCAGTTACCACTGACATCAACTGGAGGAGTTGGTGCTCAGCACCTGTAGAAATCAGGCCCAAAATGCCCAACACCTGCCTATCCAGGTTTGAATCACTGCTCCCTGGTGGCTGGTCAGAAATATTGCATAATAAACAAACATGGTCTAATCTCTCTTCCTCCCCATCCCTTGCAGGTCCAACGCACCCTTCAGTGAACGTAAGTACCCTCTGTTAGCTCTTTCAGCCCTGTCACTCACTTCATGCCCTCTTTGCACTGACTTCCCTTCTCTACAGCACTTTTAATGCTGGATGGTGCTGGACTTTTGCAGAGAGGCTAAGGGCTTCCCCCAGACCTGCTGATGCCTTGGAGCCCGCTGTGCTCTGGAGTTTAGGTTTGCAAAGGCTCTGTGACCAAGTCAGGCTGTACCTTTAGACTTTCCCTGCTGGAGCTCTGGGTTTGAATCTGGCTTCATGCTCCTCAGATCACAATTCAAGCTCAGTTTGGAGGGATCTTTGTCCTTAGTCCTTGTCAGAAATTCTTCATGCAGTTGAGCTTCAGAAGTAGCCTCTGGTCCAGAGCCACCTGCAGTTGGACGAGACTGGTCACACTGCACAGGGACCTGCTTCTTGAGGGTCAGCCCTGTATTTTTTAGCTGGAAACTTGCTGACCAGCTAGAGGCAGCAGGCAGTAGCTTGAGCCTGCCCTCTTCTGGGTATATGGAAGAGCTGTCTATGTAGCTGTCAGAGCATCAGCCAAAATCTACTCCTTCCAAGCTTAACTACAGTCTCCCAGCTTGTGTGCTGTTGAATTAGTGCCACCTAGTGGCTATGCTGGGAGGATGGAGCCTTGACTTGCTGAGTGCCCTTGGGCAAATCCATCCAGCTCAGTTCCCTAGATCATGGGGCAGTGGGCTGCAAGGGTTAATTAGTGTTCCTTAAGCACTTAGAGACACCTATGTGAAAAGGGTTATGTATGCAAGGTACAAGAGAAGGGCCTCCTGCTACCCTCCTCGCCTAGTCTTGGAGAGTTGCATTTAATTGGTCACAGTGCTCTCCACCCTTCTGTTTTTCAGTGGTTTCTTTGACTAATGCCATTCATTCTCCCACATGCACAGAGAACTCCCTGGGATTGATTCTGCAGCCACTGAGCTACCCCCATGTAAATTCAGCAGTGGTTGCATGGATGCAGCAGTAGCAGAATCAGATCCCCTAACTGGAACCACAGTAGCTGACCACTGTTCTTAGCTCCCTTGAATTTAACCCACTCCTTTCCTTGCACTGCCTTGCAGAGTTTGATGGAGAACCGGTCGGATGACAGCAGGAACTGTTGTTATCACCGGCGGAATACTAGCAACCGTGATCCTATTGTGTATTATCGCAGTGCTCTGTTACTGTAGGCTACAGGTATGTAACTACACTTCTGGGGCGCAGTACCTGTGCTTTGCACTTACCTGGACAATGCAGGTGAGTTTCAGGAATGCTGTGCAGGACACCAGGTGTTGTGATTGTTAGATCTTTGCTATGTTCCCCCTTTCCCAGGGAGCTCCACAGAGTGACGGCTTGATTTCTTTTCCTTTTTCCTGGTGCTAGATGCAAATCCTGGGGGTTGAGGGTTTGTAGAGCTCACAAATTAATTGGAGGGGTTGGCTGGTTTCACAGTTACTCCTGTGTAAAGTAAACCACTGGGTTTTTTTTCCCTAAGATTAGCGAAAAAACCCTTTTTATACATTGAAGTGAACTTGGTGCTATGTGCTCAGGGTAGAGGCAGAGTTCCCCACCATACCCTAGCTAGACTGCCTCAAAATTTCTTGACTAGATTTTCAGTTCCACTTGCGCTACTTTGCACCATGTGCATGGCACATAGTGGCTGAATAGTCACTGTAAGTGGCCAGCAGAGACCTCCTTTGGCAGAGGCGGTCTCTGCACTGTTGTAAAACCTCTGAAGCTGGCTCCTGTGCAGCCATCTCTTCCCAAAGCAGAGGGTGTGCTGAGGAGAAAGGGGGATATGTGTTCGGGTGAGGCAGAGCTCCTGTGACAGTGTATCAGGCCCTTTGAGGCCCCTGCTGGAGGCATCATGGTCCTACCACATCCTGCCCCAGGGAAGAAGCAATGAAGGTGGCTAGAGAGGCTTCCATATGAGGAGAGATTAATAAGACTGGGACTTTTCTGCTTGAAAAAGAGATGACTAAGGGGGATACGAAAGAGGTCTATAAATCGTGATTGGTGTGGAGAAAGTAAATAAGGAACTGTTTTTATTCCTCCTCATAACACAAGCACTAGGGATCACCAAATGAAATTAACAGGCAGCAGGTTTTAAAAAAAAAGGAAATATTTCTTCACACAATGCACAGTCAGTCTGTAGAACTCTTTTCCAGAGGTTGTTGTGAAGTCCAAGACTATAACAGGGTTCAAAAAAGAACTAGATAAATTCATGGAGGATAGGTCCATCAATGACTGTTAGCCAGGATGAGCAGGGATGGTTTCCCTAGCCTGTTTGCCAGAAGCTGGGAATGTGTGACAGGGGATGGATCACTTGATGATTACCTGTTCTGTTCCTCTGAAGCACCTAGTATTGGTCACTGTCGGAAGATAGGATACTGGGCTAGATGGACCTTTGGTCTGACTCAGTGTGGCTGTTTTTATGTTCTTAAGCTCTTTGCATCTCCTCTCAAATGGTTCTGTGTGGAATTCCCGGTAGCTGACCATTATCCTTCAGCCCCTGCTGAAGGACTTTCATTGATGAAGAAACAATGGGGGGGAGAGGGGAGGGAGAATGACCATGAATCCTAAAAACGTCTTCAAACGTAGCCTGTGTCCAGGACCATGTGTGTGACCCTCTAGGGGCCTTTGTGCACAGGCATATCTGCATAGTATGCCATCCTCTTGCTAACCAAAGCCTTTCCCTTGGGCATAGTATTATTGCTGCAAGAAAGATGAATCTGCTGAGGAGGAGGAGGAGGAGGAGGAGGAGGAGGAGGAGGAGCCTGACCTTCCCACTCGCTCATACTTTACGACCTGCAATGCCTGCAACTCTCGCATGGTGGACGGGCAGGGCAGCCCAGCACCACCACCCCACGAATTTAACCAGCAGGGTGCTCGGAACTACTGCCCTACCTGTTCCCCCTATGGCTCGCCCTTTTACATACGGACCGCTGACATGGTGCGGAATGGCGGTGAGAGGATCACCTACACGCCCGCGTGCTACAAGGAAATGGGGCCACCCATCAAAATGGCAACCCTCCAGAGTTACCCGATGACCCGCCGTGGCGTCGTCCATGAGACTTGTCCAAACCCGAGGGCTATTAGTACAGACGTGTAATCAGCATTGTCACTATCTCACAGGGTGCGCCAATGAGACGGCCATCGAGGGGTGGGGGCTCCATTTATTTCAGTGAGGTTTCTTGCAAAGGAGAGGAACCCTCGAACAAACATCAACAGCTAAATCAGAAACCCAGCGTGGTCCGGATGTTGATCTGTCCAGATCGCTGTAAGCTTTCATGGGACATTTGAATGAAGAGCTTGAACGTGGTGATTTCTGAACCTATCACAAGTGTAATTATTATTCTACTGTAACTACGGAAGGGACTTGTCTAATGAGGGCTATGTACAGTACAGACTAACTTAGTTATCAAAACACTTGTGACTCTCCTTATTCCCTTGAGTCCTTAATGAGGTCTTTGGTGTCTACACTAAGCAAATCCTATTTGTCACTTTCCAAGGCAATATCACTGGCCTCCAGTATGGATGAACTGAGCACATTCAGCAAGAGCAAGACGTCATTCTGGGAGCTGTCGGCTCCAGCAATGGCTGCGGCATTAGAAAGGAGGAAGAGAGAGAGGGTGACGCTCCAGCCAGTGTGCCGGGAGTTCTAACACTCTTGCTTGATGAAAGCTAATAGAGAAGCAAATAAACAAATAGTTTGATCATTTTGTTCCCTTTGTATCACATTAGTTGCAATTGAATGCTAGTGTCTGTAAAATAGGATAACCTCTCCCTGGCTACTTTAGATAATTATGAGGGGGAGAAAAGGGGACTAGTGAAATTACTGACATATGCTAACAATGCAGATGATGATCCTGCTGCTGCCAAAAAAAAAAAAAAAAAACACTTTAATCTTCACAGACTTTTTTTAGGAGTGGTTTAGTTTAGAGGCATAAAAAGTGAAAGGTTTTATTGAAAGGAGAAATTGCACTATTAAAGAATGAAAGCTTTGATATTCTGCAGTGTGCAAAGCCCTGAAAGGCCCACTGCCATCTTATGGGAAACCGAGGAATAGTCTGTTTAGGACTGATTCTGCTTACAGTAGCAATAGGGAAGGAAAAGACCTACTAGACGGTGACTGTGGGGTCATGACCACCAGTGGGGGGAATCACACAGACAGACAGGTCTTTAGGGGGCTCATGATTGCCTTTCCTTTCTTTGGGGCTAGACTGGAAGCCCAGACCTACTTTCTGGGGTAACATGGGGTCACCGCATGAAAAATGTTGACAACCACTGAGCTAGACCATCCAGTCCACCTCTCTGCAAAATGGACATGGAGATTATGTTTTACTCCAATACCAAACTAGGTAAAAATGACTAAAAAGGCACATCTGTCATTCTGATCCATTTCCATAGCAGCCAGCTGCAGGGTCCCCAACACATGGTCCCATGAGTGCAGGTGGAGAGTACAGGTGGTTGCAGATGAACCTATAAAGCTAAGTTCCTGCTGCCATACAAATTTTCTTAGTGATGATAGCTAGAGTGTGTTTAACACATGGCCATGATATTTAGGCAGAATTATTTAGAACTATAAGTTGTGATAGAGGAAATAGTCTAAATCCATGAAAGGTGCTGGACTGACTGGCAGCCTTTATATTCTCTGTTTATCCACAGCTGAGGCATGACGTGGTGCTGAGACACAGCACTGCCGAGAGCTGCAGGATCCACATTAGCAGGTGAGAGGAAAGTTCACTCTTCAGACCCATTCACTCTTTGGCATCCCTGCTGAGACTGCCAGTGAGGGAGCAGATTAGTGCCAAACATAATGGTGGTGCATGTGACTTGAGTGTCTCTCCATCAGGAACCAACCTGTTTGGTGTAGACCATCGAACGGCCACTGGTCGCCTGCTGGTCTGTATTTGAACCAAGACCTTAAAACTGAAAGACTTTGCATCCTGATACTTCCTGGCCCTTAAGCCATCCTGTCCTCACTGCGACCCCTAAATAGAATATTCTCCAGTTCTCCCTCATATGGCAGTTGCCTCTTAAATGTCTTCTTAACAACCCTAGGAGAAGCAGCCAGCTGATGTTGGCAGGGCGGTAGTAGCAATATAGGCCTCTGACCCCAGGTGTTCAATAGCCCATTGCTTCCTATCCCAACCAGCTAACTCCCCTGGTGATACAGTTTGATAGGGTTTTCCTTGGTCTGACTCAGCAAGTCCTGTCCTTTCATATGCTAGTACCTGCTTTAGCTAGTCCTCCAGCCTGAACTTAACTCCCACAAGATCTGCGGTGGTCAAAGTGCAGCCCATGGGCTAGACAAAGCACAAAGCTCTGCCTCTTAAATATGAAGGGATGGCCCAAGGAGACTAAAGGCCCCAGCATGCAATGCTACCTCTTCCCAGTGAAGGTTGCTGGGATCAAGGTGGTGCATTATATGACAGACTGTAGGCTCTGTGGGTCACACCTCTGTTAAAAGGGAAGATAGCTGTGGTTTGCTCCATTGTACACACATTAAATGTGACCCGTAGGCTTCTAGCAGGCTGATGTGGCCCTGAGTGAGGCAAAGTGATCTGAGGTTGGTAGTACACCGCAGCTGAAGACCCCCATCACACGTGAAACACTAAACACATTTTGCACGTGTGCCAGAACATGTGGATAAGTATAAACGTGAGAGAGACACAACTCAAGTGGGAGCCCAAAATGTAGCTTCAGACCTGCTAAGGGGTGAGGGTGCTCTACATCTTTGTTGCTCAGCTGTGAATACAGAGTGAATGTCAGTAATAAATGAGGACTTTGAACTATAAAGCGGGCAGTTTCTCTTCTTTGATTAGGGCCAGGCAGGTTTTACACAGTGCTGCAGTGGAAGCCATCTTGGGGCACATACACCCTCCCATCCATTTCAGCTGTGCCCCGCTTCCACGCCTGAACACACATGCGCAGGAAATACAAATGGATGGGTTATTGCTTTACTGTCAAATGACGTTTTTGTTTGAAAATTGACCTTGTGGCTGGAGGGTACAGCAGCTGGCCTAGCTGCTGCCAGCTGTGGTACACACTTGGCCATCTCTTGCTGGGACTCCTTGTCACATCCCTGAAGCTCTGGGCGCAGACCCAGCAGGAGTAGGGCCACGAATTAGCAGTGTGGTGGGGAAGAGGAGCAGCTCCTTGGTGGTGATGGAGGGCAGGGACCAACCTCCCACACTACCCAGGCTCTGGTTGCTTTGTAGGAAGTTCTGGTCTCTCTCTAAAATCCTATAGGTGAAGAGGGGACCGTTATTGCTGTGTGTGCCCAAGGAATCCTTCCTAGCTCAGCAAGATGTTCTACAGGGACTGGCTCTGTGACGGAGCACCCCAGGTGGAATGGCTTCTGTCATAGAAAAGGGTTTATGGTGGAGTCTATTTCTAAGGGGATCTTGCCCCTTGATCTTGGAAGGGAAGTGTGGTGTGGCAGCCATCAAGATGCCTTACTCCTACATGACCGGCAGCAGGCCTTCCTGTAGTACCAATGGGAGCACAGCTTCACCTTCAGCACCAGCACGCAGTTGGCTGTCGTTTTGTCTTCACAGTCTTCTTCTGGGGAGCGAAAGCATCCACAGCAGTGGTTAAAGCAAGGGCTTGCCCCAAGGCCTGAGCTCCCACCCCCAAAAGCCCCCCCCTTACCTGATGCCTCCATGGGGCACACCTGGAGCTGGCATGTCTGCTTGGCATCGGGTTTGAAAGCTGGGTCACAGCCATGTCCCAGGGCATCTCCCTGGTAGCACTTCACCTCTCGGAGCCGCAGGCCGGCACCACATGTCTTACTGCACTGTCGGAAGCAAGAGGGAGGAGAAGCAGGCTGTAAGCCTGGCACCTTTCTATCACCCCCACCCCAATCACTCCTCTTGCCCCCCCCACCCCCACCCAAGGCAGGGACTGTTCACAGAGGAAGTTCCCACTTCACCCCACAGTGAGTCCCCAGCCAGCCTCTCACGTAATGGGGCTTGGGGGAAAACTACTGTTCTCTTTCTGCATTTCCCTATGCCCATTACTGACTGGTCCCAAGACACTTGCACTTCCTCTTCTGGCTGGCTCTCAGCATAAGAGCTAGCAGCTCAGAAATATCCCCCAGGCCGTGCTGAGAGTTGTACAAGCTGAATAAAAGGGATGGCCTCATTAACTAGCATATCCTGCATTCCCAGTGCTATGCATGTTGCACAGTGCCTGGAGACATGGCCCATGCTCTGGGGCAGACAGTCTAAGGCCTTGGCTACACTGGCGCTCTACAGCACTGCAACTTTCTCACTCAAGGGTGTGAAAAAAACACCCCCCTGAGCGCAGCAAGTTACAGCGCTGTAAAGCGCCAGTGTAAACAGTGCCCAGCGCTGGGAGCGCGGCTCCCAGTGCTGTAAGCTAATCCCCTCAGGGAGGTGGAGTACCTGCAGCTCTGAGAGAGAGCTCTCCCAGCGCTGGCGCTGTGACCACAGTCACACTTCAAAGCGCTGCCGCAGGAGCGCTCCTGCGGCAGTGCTTTGGAGTTTCCAGTGTAGCCAAGCCCTAAGGCAGGGGTGGCCAACCTGAGCCGGAGAAGGAGCCAGAATTTACCAATGTGCATTGCCAAAGAGCCCCAGTAATATGTCAGCAGCCTCACATCAGCTCCATGCCCCTACTCCCAGCGCCTCTCGCCCACCGACTGCCCTGCCAATCCGTACCTCCCTGCACCTCCTGATCAGCTGTTTCATGGCATGCAGGAGGCTCTGAGTGGGTGGGGGAGAAGCGATGGCACGGCAGGCTCAGAGGAGGGGGCAGGAAGGGGTGGAGTGGGGGCAGGGCCTGTGGCAGAGCCAGGGGTTGAGCAGTGAGCACCCCTTGGTACATTGGAAAGTTGGCGCCTGTAGCTCCAGCACCAGAGTCGATGCCTGTACAAGGAGCTGCAGATTAACTTCTGAAGAGCCACATGTTGGCCACCCCTGGTCTAAGACCTTCAGACCACCGGGCGCTCAAAGGGTTGCAGAGGAGTAACAAATGAGTGGCAGAGGGCACTGCTGATGGAGGAATGGACCCTTTCCCTGTTCAAATCCACCCCAGGGCAGGTGGCGACTGAAACTGGCTACCAGCCAATGACCCTTTGGTGGCCTATGGGTAACAAGTGTGGTGGTTTCCATCTACCACCCACTGCTGAGGCGCATGCATTGCAAAATACCTCCTACCACACCCATGTGCTTGCTCATCAGCCCCCTGGTGGCAGATTCAACAGAGATGCCAGGCACAGAATAGTTTCAGAAACTGAGCTCCCTTCTCATCCCTGGAGAAAGGGCCTTGCAAGGCAGGGCTGGGGCACATGGGTGGGCTATGGAGAAAGCTTGCTCTGTTGCTGCCCCTTGTGTGGCCAAAAAGAATTCCCGTCCCTGGGGCTGTCAGTCTGGCCCCGTTCACTAGCATTAAACACACCGATTAAATTTAATTGAAAGGCAGGAAGGAAGCTGACTCCTGGAGGGTAAGGGTTTGCATTCTAGTCTATGGGGCATGACACCCAAGGGAGATGGGCACCAAGACAGTCACCTTTACCCAGCACACTGGTAATTGGTGCCCCTATTCCTGCTAGGTCTGTACTCAGAGCCCCAGGGATGTGAGCATGTCCAACCCTCTCCTGCTAGCACCTGAAAGGAGCTGATTTGGTGGTTCCATTCAGACCTAACTATGCCACAGGCACAACGTGAAAGTAGAAATTCTCCAGGCTCCCTTGGCATTTGTCTCCCCTTCCCCCCTTGGCATTTGTCATTGCCATTTTCCTGCCAGCTCCTTCGATACCCACCTCCTCTCTCTCACTCCCTACCTGAGACCAGGAGGTCGTGAACCACGTAGAGCAAGGCCTCTTGAAACAGGCCGCCTGCACCTCGGGTTTCTGGGAGGCATTGCAGCGCTTTTCCGGATACTCCCTGTACACGCCATTCTCCAGGCCAGCACACAGCACTCTCCGGGTCTTCACCCCCCGGCCACAGCTGGCATCACACTGGAAAAGCAAAAAACAAGCCAGCTCATTCACAGCTGCTAAGGGTTGCTACCTCCCCAGGCATAGGGCTCAGGCTGGTAGATGCGCTGGCCTTCCATCGGGGTGATTCTTGCTCAGAGCAATTCACAGTACAGTCTTGAACAGGTCACTTACCATTTGTGCTGCTACTGACCCAGCCGCTGTTGCCAATGAAAGTTAGCAGCCTCAATACCTTTGAGACGCTGGATGTTAGTGTCTGTAACTGGCTTTGAGGTCCTTAGCCACAGAAGAGCATCTGAGCTACCAGGCTAAAAGTAGCAGTGTAGCCACAGTAGTATGGGCAGTGATGGTGCAGGCAGGCTGCCCCAAGTACATACCCACGGGCTTCAGGCAGATCTGCACTCGGGGCAGCAAGCCCATGCTACCACAGCAGCACTGCTATCCGACGTAAGCTACTGCGAGTATGTACATGTGCTGGGAGTCATGCCCCAGATCAGGACGTAGATTTAGCCTTCAGGTACGTAGTTGTACCCAGATGCCATGTAAGAGATGGATATTACAGTGCCTTACTACATCAGTCTTGCTGAGTGACACATTTCACACTCCTGGATCGGGACTGAAGGAGCACAAGGTAGGCTTAGTTGGAACGGGCTCCATGCCAGTGCAGCATGACATGGTGCTCTATCAACATGCTTTAGCTTGTAAGACAGCTCTTACATTGTCAGTCATGCAGTAGCAAGAGTCCAGGTCTGTTCTGTGCCCTCTGCGTGTTCCTAGCTGTCTCTGCCAGCATGACTGCCACCTCTGTGCTTGCACCGCTTTTCACTCCTCCTCGCCACAGCCGGGGGGGAGGGAGCTGGATTGTAGTCCAGCTTAATCACCCTCCAGCTAGACTTGATCACCAAGGCCCGCTCAACCCCAGCAAGGGACATGTGAGAAGAAAAGCACTCAGCTCACCTCGTGGAGCTCAGACTGAGTTCACAGGTGCTGGCACTTGGAGAAACAGAGCTTGTAAACTCAGCTGCACTGGGGTGTGCGAATTGCACAGCAGGCAAAGAGAGAAAGGGGTTAATGGACTGTCCTGGCCTCGGGAAGTAAAACAGCCCCAGCTTATTACACCCATCAAGCCCTCAGCGCTAGCCAGGAGGTGGGTTTAAGCAGGCTACTCAGACAAAGGAAGAACAAGCTTTAGGCAGGGACGGCGGGACCCTGGGCACCGAGAGCTTGAAATGTAGAATTATCAAGTGGCTTCCCTGCTTCATATCCCCGCCCCAGCTTAAAGGTGCTCAGCCAGGGCCAGCTCCAGGCACCAGCATCCCAAGCAGGTGCTTGGGGCAGCAGTCCCTGTGTTTTTGCCCCCAGGCAGCGCGTCGAATTGCCGCCGCGGATGGCAGGGGCAGTCCATGTGCCGTTAGGGTGCCTCGCGTGTTTCCGTGGCGGGGGCAATTCGGCAACAGCTTCTACGTTCAGCTGTCCGCAGCGGCGCAGCTTCTGTCTTCCAATTGAAGACAGAAGCTGCCGCCGCTGTGGAAATGCATGTGCTGCCCTAACAGCACACGGACTGCCCCTGCTGTTCATGGCGGCAATTAGGCGGGCTGCTTGGGGGCAAAAACAGTAGAGATGGCCCTGTGCTCAGCACCTGGCTGCTCCTGCTGGGCCCCAGGGCATCTCTGTGGTCCTGCATCAGAGGGTGTGTCCCACCAGGCACTGCTTCATTATTTCCCCCGCTCCTGCGTGCTGCTCCTGCCCCCAGCCATCTCCCCCGCAGGGGACAGCGCTCCCTCTCCTCCCCAGGGACCATTCCCCTGGATTCTCAGGGTCCCCAGGGCTTGTGATTTGATCCTTCCCTGGGCCCCAAACGCTCTCCCTCCTGGAAGCTCACCCCTGCCTCACTGCCTTCTTCCAGCCGCTCAGTGCTGACACACAGGCCCACTGTGCTTGTAGAACAGCCATGTTCGCTACCCAAGGCCCACAGATCCCTTTCCTCCCCCTGAAGGGGCCGGATGCCTGGAGTCAGCCACTCCAAACAGCAGGCAGGTTGAAGTGAGGCCACTCCAGGCTTACCTGGTCCCATTCCTGCTCCACCCAGTGTGCAGGGCAGTTCTTATCCCCACAGGGGTAGATAGCCAGAGGCTTGACAGCCGGGTCGCACTGAGAGTCCGAGATCACCTTCCCCTCCAGGTTGCGACACACGACAAAGCGGCTCATCCGCCCCTTGCCGCACGAACCTGAGCACTTTTGGAGAAATAAAGGGCATGTCAATATGCCAGTCACTGAAAGCATTGGCAGGAGTGGAGGGAGCATGGTTGAGTAGCCAGAGTAAGGGAGTGGGAGGCAGGAGATGGGAGTTCTGGTCCTAGCTCTGATGCTGAAACGCTGTGGTTAAGGGCTGAGGGCCTCAGCACAGCTTCCTTAGCTTAGGAGACGCAGTAGCTTCCTTTCTAATCCCTTGTTTACAGGCCCTCATAATGGTCCCAAACTTTTGAGCTGACCTTTTCCAGGCTCCATCTGTGCCTGGAGGGGAATGTTTGTTAAAAGTCTGAGCAAAAACAACTCAGCCGCTAGTGTACAATGTAAACTGTCTGCGTGGGCGATAATCCCGTAATCCGCTCCAGGGGGAGGAATGCCGGACCCGTAATCTGCTCTGGGTGTGAGGGGGATTCTGGTCTCACAATCCCTCTAACGTGTGGCAGGGTGGATTCCATCTCCACGTCCATTCAGGCCAGGGAAAGAGAAAAAGCAGCCGGCCTGGACTCACCGGTCCCCAGTCAGAGGCAATCCAGCGCCGGTCACAGGGTGGGCCTGTGCATTCCTTCTCACTGACAGGCTTCAGGGCCTCATCGCAGAAGCCTGGCTCTACTGAGCAGCGTACCTCCCTCTTCATCATCCCCTGACTGCTGCATCGAGCAGAGCACTGTAGCACAAGACACCAAACTGCATCAGGGAGGGGACAAGAGATTGGGTGGGGGGAGAGAGAAAAGATGCACTTTTCTTCCCTAGACTGAAGTGAGTGCTGGTGAGAGGGGAAGACTGGTCCTGTGGCTAAAGCAGTGGTGGGGGAATCAAAATACTGGGTTTCTAGTCCCAGCTCTGCTGCTGGGTGGCTGCAAGCAAGTCACTTCACCCAAATGCCCCCAAGTTTTGGGTGCCCAGCGTGAGTCACCTTGGGCTTGATTTTCAGAGCCTCTGAGTGGATTCAGCTCCCACCAGCAAACCAGAAGTGCAGGGGCCTGGCACGTCTACAAACCAGGCCCAAGGCGTGTTGAGTTGACCACCAAAAATCAGTGAGCTCTTCTGAAAGCATAGGGCTTAGCTTCTCGGTACCTCAGTTTCCTGAGCTGTAAAATGGGAGGGTGAGGGGTAGTCTTGCAGGAGTGCCCTCTTGCTAAATTCACTGAGATGATCCTATAAAAATGCAAATTGTTATACAAGACAGCAGAAGGGGTAGGAGACTCCATGCCCCTGGATTGTGTTAGAACAGGAAAAAGATGGACAAGAACAATGCTAGCTTCCCCATGATGCCTAATTACTGTGCCTCAAACTACCCAGAGACCTCCTCAGCACTACAGGTAGGAACGAATTGACTTGCTGAAGGCAGTTTTCCTCTGGTCATGGGCCACTCCCCAGTATAACGACCTATGGGGTAGGCCACTGCACTCCATACCTCCGACCACTCAGAGAGCTCCCACTGGGGCCCACACGGCTTGTTCTTGCACGCTTTCCTCTCCATAGGCCTGGCCAGCCCGGCAGACTCACACAGCTCATCATAAACAGAGCTGTCGAAGCCTGGAGCCAGCATCTTCCAACAGCGCACGGTCCGGTACTGGTAGCCCTCCCCACAGGTCCTGGAACACTCACTCCAGCGGCTGGTCTCCCACCTCCAGGTGCGTTTGCAAGGGGAGAGAAGACAAAGCACAGGTCAGAACAAGGCACCCTGAGGGCCACAGACAACAGAGACAGGGGGTATCTGATACAGATCACTGGTGGGCTCCTTTCATCTTCCTGAGTGCATGGGAATTCCCAGTGCCCATGTGTCTCCCCTTAAAGTGATGACTCTATAGGACAATTACTACCCTGTAATTAACTAGCAGTTGCTCATTGGTCTCCCACATGCAGCACAGATGCCTGATTGCACATGGGCCTTAAAAACTACACTCCATGGTCCTTTCACAAGCATAAGGGGTTAACACCTGTGTCCCCAGTGTCCAACTGCTCTGCTGCCTAGCATTACTGAGGCCTTTCAGCTGGGTACTCTGTCCTTTGCGCTATGCCTTACTCTGTTGCACAGGGCTGCTGTGTGCTGTTTCAAGGCTGCCCCCTTCTAGCACAGAGGTGGCCGCATATTTCCGGGAGCAGCATGATCCCCATACACAGAGGGCTAAGCAGTCACAGTGTTTGTCTGAGTCAGCAGGAGAGTAAGAGCCTTGCTCAGACTGTGGCTGACTTTAGTGGGGAGCGCAGGGACTACTCACCCACTGTGAGCCACTGGGTGGGAGCAGGGGGAGAAGGCTGGGGAGTCGGCGGAGCCCTGGCTCTGCATCCACCAGTCAGAGTAGGTGCACCGGGGGGGGGAGTGAGTTGCTCCATGCAAAGGAGGTGCAGTAACTTATTCCCCCATCAGACTAAGGTGGGAGAGGGACAGGGAGACAATACGACAGAGATACCACTCAGTCTCTGGGGTTCCTGGGGCAGTGCAGCTGTGGGCCACCCCGTCCTCAGGCAGATTGTTGAATTGCCCTCTCTAGCCCCAAGCTTGTAAAATACACCTAATGCGTCTGGCTCTGCCTATCAATAGAAATGTCCTGGGGGGTTTTATCCTGACTTGTACAACATGTTAGGCTACCTTTAAACAGAAACTGGTGGATATTCCAGTCTGCTGTAAAGCAATGAACCCAGCCCAACAACCTGAGCTGACGCAAACCCATGGCCTAAGCATCTCCAGGGTCATTCCTTGCTCTGCTGTATCAATACTGCCACCAAAAAATGACAGAACGCAGCCACCTCTTTCTAATACTCTGCATTGTGGGTGTTAAGTGACACCCAGTGTCAGAGCTATTGAGTGGGATCAGCTACAGGACACAGAAATCCCACCTATGTCCACCCCCTCTTCTCTCACATGCTTTCTCCATCTTCCCCTGATTTAGGTTCTGTCTGCACTGCGAGCTGGGGTGATACCCCTGCTCGTGTGCACAGACTCACACTGGCGCTCATGGAGCTAGCACGAGTCTAACTAGCAACAGTGGAAGCATGGCCGAGCCGTGCTGGGTACAAACCCACCTGAAACCGTGGGTGTGCATTGGGCACCTCCTTCTCTGTTGGTTGTTGGCATCCTATACATTATTTTGACTATGCATTCTTTGCCAGTTCCCACCTAGCTCAGTTTCCTGCTGTGCATGCCCATCTATGGCTGTATCTTTGGCTGATTGGGTGTCTTTCTGAGAGAGATGTCAAGGCTTGAATAGCGTCACTTACCTGGGCTGGCATTCTCTCCCTGTGCAGAACTCGTGAGTGGGTTCTGGGCGGGTCAGGGCATCACAGTACACTTCCTCTACTTCCACTCCATCATACCGGACACACATGGCATAGGAGGTGCTGATGCCTACTGGGCACCGGGAATCTCTCTTAGTGCCTGCTATCCAACAAACCACTACTCGCTCCATCTATTACATGGCACCTATGTATCTGAGCCTTTAGTGCCATGATAAAAATACAAATATTCGACTGGATCATTATCCAGAAGACAACTGCAAAGATCAAGCCCCACATGATGAGGCCAGCAGGACACCAGCCAAGACCAGAACTAGACACTCCACAGCACAGTTTACCGGTGCCAAAGACAGCCCGATGCTACTAATGGGTTGCTTTCCACCCACCTCTTCCCAGATCCTTTACTCCTAGCATCTCTTCATTAAGGCAAAAGGCTGCTGAAACTTAAATAAAGCTCCCATCTTCTGAAGTATCAACGCTTACTCTGACACCACTCTCCAGGAGCTTCAGCCGTGTCAAGAAGTACTCCGCAAACTAGCAGGTCTTGAATGTACCAGCTCCCTTCCCCCATCAAATATACTTTAGCCCCTCCAGTCACCCCACCAGCATGAAACCAACTGGCAAGAATTGGAGCCCAGCTTTGAGCTATTCACATCAAGGGATGTCACTATTTCCAAGTGTGAATCTACTATTCAGCTGGGATCAGGTTCTTCTTGTTGGCTTATTACAAGTTTTAAAAGGCTCAGCCCAAGCACTGAAACATTCACCCACTTCCCAGTGAGGGTAATTATATAGCTCCTCAATGAAACAGGAGCTCCTGTGACCCATAAGATCACATACTACATGCCCAGGTTCTTCCCCTGCAGCTCTCTCCCATGCACCTTTGGCTGGGGTACAGGAGCTGTGTCTGTGTATACATTAACCCTTGTTCATGGTGTAGCCAGATCCTTTATTTATATTTGAAGAGGATTTAGTGCTGGTGAAAGGCACTTGCCAGCCCTGGAGAATGGATTCCTCTATTGACTCATGCACAAAGGACAGCACAGGCAGCAGCAGTGCAAGCTTTCACCATCCTGCCCTAGCCATGTGCCTCAGCCCTGGCCCAGACAGGGGAAGGAGAGCTCACTTGCCATTCCCAGCGGCTGAGATTGCCCACAGGGGTGTGAACTAGTGCCAATGGATGCGGGGGCTTTAGGGATGTGGATGCTTCTCCACTAGGAACTGGCTTGAAGACACCAAGTTATTTCAGAGGCCACCAAACCACTTTCGAATAATAACAGCTTCTGGTTGCTGGGCTGGACTATACCTGGGAAACTTCAGGTGAAGTGCTCTACGTTTCATTCCTAGTCCTGCGAAGCCATCCAGTCTCCCAGACCAAACCTACCTGAAGTGCATGTGGAGCTGCAGGGAGCATAGGCGGAGACTTTCCACCGGTACATGTCGGCCAGGCTGATGTCATCATGGCCCAGGGGGCTCACATCAAACTCATTGCTGTAGAGGAGAGGAGCATAAATGAGATTAGTTTGGGATGCGACGAGTAATGGATAGTGAAAGCCTTCCCCAGGTACTCCAGGGGATGGAGAGGGAACCCAGTGGCTCTGCTTCTTTTTCTTACTGCTCCCCCATAGGCTTGCATGTATCAGGTTGCATGGGAAGATCTCCTGTGGCTGGTGGATCACTTTGGTGAGTGAATGATCATGTAGGAGGTGACCAAGCCCCTGTGGAGGAGCAGAGGCACTATGGAATGTGTTCTGGGAGTCTGAGATGGACTGACACATGCTGCTGGCTTTGTTTCTACCGTCCCCATCACCATAACAACAGAGGAGTCAGAGAGGGGAAACCCACATGGAGAACCCTGAAGCTACCATGGGAATGGGATGATCAATCCTCCCAGGATAAACGGCATCCTGTCTTCCCTCAGGAACCCGGTGGCATCTCACCTTTCAGGGCCAGGGGCTTGAAGGGGTTCTGCCGGGTGGCTATTCCCGAGGGCAGTGTGGAGGCTTGAGTTGGAACCCGGCAAGGGGTTCTGCACACTTGTAATCATACTGTAGTTAGCTGCCTCCTCCTGGCTCTCTGCATAAGCCTCGACCTTCGTGCTCTCCAGCAAGTTCGTATTGGCAGGCCCTTTGCGCAGCCCTTCTGGCCATCCGGCCACCAGCTCATTCCACAGCCTTGCGGTTGAGTTCTTCCAGCCCATCTTGGCAGCCAGGTACTGCATTTCCCTGCAAAAGGCAGCGTTTTGTGGGTCCCGGTGACACAATCTCCTGAAGAGCTGGAGCCTGGCTGCCTGAATCCCACTGCTCTCTGGCAGCTCAGGCCTCATCACGCTGTAGGGCATGGCTGTGCTGATGGAAATCTGATTTAAGCTGGGGGCTAAAGGAAAATGCAGGGGCATTAATGAGCCCATAGAGGCTAAAGTAACCTCCCCCTCTGGATCGCCACCTCCCCCATCCACCCAGTTGGTACAGTGCCCACTGGCTTCGATGAGAGCAGAGGTGGGCCAATGCTGAGTGCTTCTGTAAGTCCCACCCTTAACGAGCACCTCAGTTACCCAACCACGAGATAGCCAAGAAAACAAACAAACCCAAATCTGTTTCTCCACCTACTGCCGCTGCCTCCTCCTCCTCTTTGCCCGCTCCATTTGCATGGTAGACTTGTCTGATCTGGAAGCCAAACTTCTCTCCTTCCTCTTCCCTTTGTTCCCAGCCCCAGGGCACAGCCTGAGTGGTGGAGTTACTCTGGAAGAAGTCCTGGCTGTTGAAGCTCAGGTCTCCGTGCTCTTCTCCAGGTGGGAACCGGTCACTGACATCGTCCGGGGAGAGAGACAGCCAAGTGGCATTGAAATCATGCACAGTCCCAGAGTCTGCTGGGACTGGGGCTGGATGTTTGGGGCTGGAGTCTGGTAGATGAAGGTAGAGAGGTGCCTTGAGAGCAGGGGCAGCTGTTTGGAGAGCTGCCAAGGGCACGTGTGGCACAGTGTAGTCATATGTTATATGGGGCATTTTCCCATTGAAGTTATAGTACTGGGGGGAAAACAAAAACCCTATTAGCTCATTTGCATGGATCAGAAACACATGACCCACACCCTGAAACCTGACCTGGACAGTAAGTGCTTTGTGATGAACACAGAAGAGACAATGTACCCATGATGGCCAGAAAAGACCCCCCAGGAATGGCACAACTCAGCCTCTCCCAGAAGGCATTGCTACAGGGAATGAGGCAGGAGCCCCAGCCACGGGAAAGCTCAAAATTCCCTTGCCTGCAGGGCACCTGTGGTCTTGGGGCTCAGAAAGGAGACCGCCAGGGAAGCACCCTGATCTTTAGCTCCTTACGTACCATGGCATTCAGAGACTGATTGGTGGGGCCCTGGGCAATGATGTACTCCAGGCCATCCGCGTGCAGGTTGGAAGGGCGGCGGTACTTGAACACTGTGCCAGCCACCCGGAAGTTCTGGGGATTGTCAATGGCCGAGTTCCCGTTGAAGAAGAAGCGCCCAGATTCATCCGCCAGTGCTGTAAACAGAGGAGAGGAACAGGAGACTTAACTCCAAGCAGACTTCAAGGAAAAGAGGCCAAGAGCAGACCATGCTGACTTGTATGGAGAAGTACTCCTTGGCCAAGGAAAATCACCTAGAGGGAGACACTGTCTTGTGCTCCGTGTGTCGCTGCCCTGAGGGACAGGATACCAAGTTGGGGGTGACCTGAGCTCACACTACAGTATGTCATGTTTCTATTCCAGAACACTTGAAACCACAGCAGTGTGTGAGGCAGAGTGAACGTGCAACATTAAAGAAAAAATGGCGGTTCAATGGCACAGCGGCTAAATATATAGAAATTTCACCTCCAGAGAGCTGGGTTTGTTTAGCTCAAAAGTTGGGCGAAACCCACGATTCTGACAGAGATCTACTTTCTAACCCTCACCCCACAAATTCAGGGCTGTTTGGATCCTGTGTTGCAGTGTGAGCCTGGCTTTAGTCAAGTGAATTACAATGGAGGCAGGGCTGGTCATGTTATCTGTGATCCCCTAACAGCCTCATTCCAGCCAGTTCTCTCAGCCCTTTGCTTTCTGAAAGCACCAAAAATAGCACACCAGCTGTGACCCATCCAGAAAGCAAAGATCCAACACAAAGGAGCGTGTGACCCCCTAAGCTGAATGGATCGTTCCAGGTGAGAGAGGATCACAGATGGTCTTATCCATCGTTTATTTCCTAAAGCCTGTATCCATCCCTCCTATGGAAACACCTGCCAGAGGGGTACAGTTATCACGTAAGGGACGGGGCAGGGGTTCTAGAGGAATCCCTCAGTGCAGCTAGAAAGGGTGCAGGGAATTCAGGTGGACTCCCTGAGAATCCTGGTTCAGCTGCCCAGTGTGCTGGCCCCGCCCTGCTGCTTCCCACTCACTCTGGAGCCATGCTGCCTTTGGCTCCCCCCCACAGTTCCTGCACTCTCCTCTCCGAGAGGGTCAGAAATGGCAGGGCAGGAGTCAATGCAGCAAGGTGCTGGGGATTCCTGTTTCCAGATCTGCCCATTTCTATGGAGCTCACACCCACTTAGAGCTGCTCCCCAGCACCTTCCCTGTTCTGGTGTGACTTTACCCGCTCCAGCCTGGCTGTGGTCATGCACAGGGCCTCCTGCAGGCTCCCCTTGAGCTTTTGCTCCTGCCTTCCTTTTCTGTCAGGGCCTGACCTCTGTGCACCATTTCCAGGTGCACAGCCCATGCCCCAACTTCTGGCGGTGGTGACGTGCTATCCGCACTGTGCTTTTCTGCGGCTTACCCAGGATGTTCTCAGTCTTCCGGCGCTCGATGATGAGAATGTCCGTGGTGCCGGCAGGGATGTTTGTGATGAACACGTAGCCTGGGGAGTGGGAACAGAATAAAGGGTTGGGAAACCCAACGCAGGAGAGAGACTCAGATTCAGGCTGCTCCAGCCTCACAGGTGGCTCAATGAGGGCATTGCAGCGCTCCCAATGGTTTTGTCATGAGTCTCGTGATATTATTGTTGTCCTTAAAGCCCCAGCTCCTGGAGTCAAGTGGAGATGGGATGAGCTCTGCCTTCATTCTTGAAGAGAAAGTAAGTTTCCAGCCCTTGTGGCTGTGGAGAAAGCTTCAACATGTGACCCTGGTGCATCCTAAAGGCTCAAAAAGCAGAAGGCAAATAAAAAGATGCTACATCTATGATTTTTACATAATCCCAGGATTTTAAAGCCAATCTCATGATTTTTGGTGAGCCTGACTCATTCTTTTTAACATTAGGGGTTGACAGGCCTGGGAGAGGTCAATGGACTCCCATGGGAGTAGCCAGCAGCAGCAAGTTGGCTCTGTGTCCATGCAGGAAGGGGGTGGTGCCCTGCAATACTGGGCACACTGCAGAATTATTCTTTTAGCTCCAGGAGAAGGGTCTTGTCCCAACTCCCCCTTTGGGTGTGTTTGTTTACAGTCAAGAATTCTTTATTTTTTTTAAAAATCCCAGCCTGGTTTGTTGAGGTTGAGCTGCTGCAGACCTCAGGAGTTCATCTGAGTCCCAAGTCAAATTCGGGGGCAGGAAGAAGGTATCAGCTTTGGGTGCCTGAGGGAGTCATGCCACCCAATAGATCCACAAACCCAAAAAGATAAACGCCTAACTACTGCCCAAGGTCGGATCTGAACTAGCAACCTAGAGATCATCTGCAGAGCTCATCTGCTCAACCTGATAGTTTCCACTTGAAGGAGAGTGAAAGGTAACCTGCAAAGGGAGGAGAAAACTACAAGCAAATGCACAAGCCAATTTTTTAATGCTGGGTAAAGAAGGGTTTTATCAGATTGTATTTGACATTAGAAATGTGGGTCTTCTCTACCATGCAAAACTCTATAGGGACTGGAGACCTAGTGAAATGATGGTATCGCAAAAGACAAAAGATAGTATAAGTCTCACTCTATGGGCAGCAGCAGAATCTTTGCTACTGCAATCTAAATAGTAAAAATAACAACAAATGCAAGATGAGTAATTGTGTGGGGAAGAGTTTTAGTCACATTTTTTGGCCTCTTTTTTTGTTTTGTTGTTGTTGTTAACACTTTTTGAACTCAGATGTCTAAGACACACTTTTGTTAAAAATCAACTGCCGGCTTCCACTTCATCCCATAGAGACAATGGATCTATGGCTTATTACAACACACTATAATCCGCTAACAACCCGCACAATTGCTCCTGTCCCCTTCCTTTACTCCCTATGACTGGAGAGATGTTACCAGGCCACTTCATCCTGAAGGCCCCCTTGAAATATGTGTTAACTACTCATGCTAAACAATCTGTTCCACTCGTATTTAGCTGACACACTCTAAAGCTATTTCTACACTACCACTTAAGTTGGCTTATGTTGCTCAGGGGTGTGAAAAAAACCACCCCTCTGAGTGATATAAGTTTCACCAGCATAAGCGCTTATGTGCACAGCACTCTGTCGGCGGGAGAGCTTCTCCAGCCAACATAGCTCCCGCCGCTCATTGGGGGCGGTTTAACTATGTCAAGTGGAGAGCTCTCGCCCGTTGGCACAGAGCGGCTACATGAGAGATCTTACAGCGGTGCAGCTGTGCTGCTGTAAGTTTGCTAGTGTAGACATGGCCTAATTAAGTTTCCCAGACCTGAAGAAGAGCTCTGTGTAAGGTCAAAAGCTTGTCTTTCTCACCAACAGAAGTTGGTCCAATAAAAGATATTACCTCCCGCATCTTGTTCTACCTTGCCCCTTCAGTTAACATGTGAGAGCTCACCGTATAAATCTCAGAGTCCCCAAGAATGCGCGGAGGACCAGATGTGACAATCCTGATATTTTTAAAACAAACAAACCAACCCAGAAAGTAATACTTATTTTTGAAAACTGTTTCAGGCTTTCTTTATCCAGCACAAATGGACATAAACCCAATCCTCTAGAGGTCACATTTAAAAGCAATGAAGTGGATTTTGGAGTTGAGTTTATTCAGAGCTGGTAGTTTTTCCTGGGAAAGGAAAGCCAACAAATAAAAAATACTCCTTGTTCAATGTTTTCCTCTTCCCACAGAAAAGGAGAACGAACTGCCAGAGCTGTGAAGAGCACTGGGTGCAGTTACAACAGGGCTGTATCCAATAGGGGGTGCTTCAGTCTAGTGGAATTACCATCAAGTAGAGTGGGTAGGTGTCCCAGAATGTCCTACAATCAGTATTCTCTGGTTATCAGTGCATCACAGTGTTGCTCTACCACTTAACGATCCCATCATTCTATGAGGGGGGAAGACTGGGGATAGGGCCTGAGGGAGGACCACGTTTCAGAGAACACTTATCCCCTCTGCAGCCCATCGGCCTGCAGAGTACAAGAGAACGATTGCTGTCATCAAGAACAGCAGCACACATTTACAAATGTAGTGACTCTCCTCCAGGGCTGGCCTTACCATGAGGCAAACTGAGGCAGCCACCTCAGGTGCCAGACGGGGGAGGCAGGCACTAGGACTCAGAGTGTAGAAAATTGTGTCTGCTGCTGGTGCATATGTATTCTCTCTGCTCAAGATGCACAGAGATGGTGGAGTGCTGTGCTGAAGGAAGGAGGGCACAAGAGACATAACAGGCAGACAGGAGAAAAGGTGAGAGGGAATAACAGAAAGCAGCAGGAGCTGCAGAGAGAGAGAGGAGGAGGAGCCTCTTATGTACCTCTCTAGCACCCCCAGGAGCCTGGACTGATTAACACCAGCTTCTCAGGGAGCTTCTGGTTTCCTGCTGCTTCCCTGAACCCACTTGAGGAGAATAGTCAACTGAAGTTGTAGGAGCCAATTAGGCCCTTAAGATGCTGATATCTTCCCTCACTCAGGTCCTGCGACCAGCCTGCTTATTTGTCCCCTTCAGCTGAGCGTTGAGAGCCACTATAGCTGGCACAGAACAGCAGTCATGAGTGAAAGAAGAAAACGTCCCTCTGGGGCAGCATTCAGAAAAAGAAAGAAAGCAAAGGAAGCTTTTCTATCTAAGCAGGAAGGAGAGCTCCTGAGCTACATAGACACAAATGTTCGTAGTTTGCCTTCTGGCCCCAGTGAGGATGTGAGTGGTGAGGAGATGCCTGATCTTCCAGTTAGTCAGAGTCCAGGTGACCTAGCAGCTACTGCAGCAGCCATATCTCCATCTCAAATTGATGTAGCCATGCACATTCCTGAAGAAAAGTATAGATCAAAGAAGAGGGTGGTGGAGGTGCAAGAAACAGCTGATGATGAGTTTAGTTTCTTAAATCTAGATGATCCAGGACTGTGGACCCACTTGAGCAGTAGCCTAAGGGACTTCCTTGTACTGCATGGGCCACAGCAAGTGAAAAACTTCATGTTCCCCAAAGACAATGAAAGTAGAAGTTTCCATCCAACACATTATTGGCATGACAGTAGTGGTGACAAAGTGGAGAGGCTATGGCTTATATACTCAAAACCCCAGAATGCTGCATACTATTTTTGTTGCAAACTCTTCCAGTCTAATGTTCCAGCCATATTGGGTTCTACAGGAAAAAAGACCTGGAAAAATCTGGCTAGAAATCTGATATGCCATGAGAAGGCAGCAAATCACTAGAGAGCATTCCATAGGTGGAAAGAGCTTGAGATGAGATTAAGGTTAAAGGCCACCATAGATGATCAGCATCAAGAGAAGATTGCATCAGAGTCTCTTCACTGGCAAAATGTTCTGAAAAGGCTCATTTCCATTGTGAGAATGCTTGCTACCCAAAACCTAGCACTGCATGGCACTTCAGGTCAGCTGTATGTGCCAAACAACGGAAACTTCCTTAAAATTGTAGAGCTGATGGCTGAGTTTGATGCTGTACTCCAGGTGTATCTGAGAAGAGTCACCACCCAAGAAATGTACACACACCACTACCTTGGAAAAACAATTCAAAATGAAATCATACAGTTACTGGCAACAAAAGTCAAGCAGAAGATTGTGGCAGATATTCTGGACCGCACACCTGACATCAGCTATATGGAACAAATGACTTTAATGGTGCGTTTTGTAACAACAGAACCTAGTGAAAATGTCCCTGCAACAGTGACTGTCAGAGAGCATTTTCTGGACTTTACTGACATTGATACTACAAGACCTGGTATGACAAATGTGCTTCTTAAAAAGCTGGAAGATATGGGAATTGTGATAGCTGACATGAGAGGTCAGGGCTACAATAATGGTGCCAACATGAGAGGAAAGAACAGAGGAGTGCAGACATGGATCCGAGAGTTAAACCCTCGAGTTTTTTTTTGTCCCATGCAGTTCTCATTCATTGAACTTCGTGGTCGGTGATGCAGCATCAGCTTCTAGTGAGGATGCTGGATTTTTTAATGTAATTCAAAGCATCTATGTATTTTTCTCTGCATTAACTCATCGATGGCAAATTTTGACGCAACATCGGGGAACGTCCTCTCTGACAATGAAACTACTGAGTGCCACATAATGGGAAAGTCAAGGTGAGGCGATAAAGCCTATCAAACACCAGATTGGGAAGACAGATGATGCCATAGTTGCCATTATGGAAGATAATGCTATGACAGGAACGGTTCAAACTAGATGGAAGGATAAACAAATGTAGATCTGGGATTAGGGTTTTCGACTTCTCGAGGGCTAATTTTAAAGAGTTAAGGAAATTAGTTAGGGAAGTGGATTGGACGGAGGAACTTGTGGATTTAAATGCGGAGGAGGCCTGGAATGATAAGTCTGGCTAACCTGGTCTGTGAGGTTGGATGTTCGGATTGGATGGGAACTGAGTTACTGCAGAGTAATTCTTCTTGGCTGCTGGCTGGTGAGTCTTGCCACAATGCTGCAGCGGTTAGCTGATCGTACATATTTGGGGTCAGGAAGGAATTTTCCTCGCAGGGCGGGATTGGCAAGAGGCCCTGAAGGTTTTCGCCTTCCCTCGCTGGGCAGGCGTGGGGTACCATGGGTCGCGCTTGCTGGTGGATTGTCTGACAGCGTTGAGGTCTATCAAACCACAATTTTTGAGGATTTCATAGCATCCCTTGCAGGGGCAAAAGAAGCTTGGGCCATTAGTTGCTAGGCGACAGAGGGTCACAAGAAACTGAGGCACCCACACATAGGTATCTTTCAGAAAACAGTTAAAGAACAGTCCCCTTCATGACAACACCAAACTTGGAGGATCATAGATGATGCCATAGTTTCCATTATGGAGGATATGCTATGACAGGAACTGTTTTGTGGAGAACAGTGGCCGAGGGAAATGGAATCACCAGAAGCATTACAGACTTCAAATTTTCTGTGTGGCTTAGTGTGTTGTGGCATGAATACTGTTTGAAATATGAAATGTTGTAAAGCAAGAGACTCAAAGGTGATTGACCTTGATATATCTGGCCAAATGTACTGGAGCAAAGCAAAGTCAACCTACGTCTTACCAGTCAGATGAGGGATTTTTCAAAATGTTCTGAAGAGCCATAGAAGTTGGCAGAGATCAACTTCATTCACACTGAAGCTATTTTCCCACCCTTCAAGAATACAAGAGTCTTTTGAAGAAGAAGGCATTTTGATTACGAGAGGCACAGGATAATTCCCATAGGCAACAGACCCCAAACAACATTCAAACTGAATTCTTTTAACCAGGTGCTAGATTGTGCAATACAGTCAGTTGAAGAATTTCAAAGCAGCTCACAGGAACACAGCAGCAGATATTTGGGATGGTTGTAATGATGATGTCACTGGACTCACAGATCATGCCCATGATGGCTCCCGAAAGAAGCAGTGGTCTGTGGGGGGTGCCCCTTTCAGTGAGACAGCTTCTTCTCGGGGGCCACTTTCTCTCATGGGTCAGGCACCCTCCACCTCCTGGAGCGCACTTCTCTGAGCCTTAAGCATTGTCTGTCTCATGCCATATTCCTTCAGGGAGTCCACGCAGCTCTGGACACCCCGTGGGCCTCCTCAGCCCTCGTGAGGAAGTTGAATTTTTTCTGTTCTCAAAGATCTGGAGTGATTTTTCTCTCAGCCACTCATGAAAATAGGCAAGGTTCAATAACTCAGTCATGGGTTAGGGGTTGTTATAAAAGTGGATGGGTAGGGTTCTGTGGCCTGCCTTGTGCAGGAGGTCAGACTAGATGATCATATTGGTCCCTTCTGACCTATGAGTCTATGAGTCTATGAGTGGCAGAGGGGAGTGGAATCACCAGAAACATACATAACTTCAAATTTCTGTGTGGTTTAGTGTTGTGGCATGGCATACTGTTTGAAATAAATGTTGTAACCAAGAGACTCCAAGTTGTTGACCTTGATATATCTGGAGCAATGGAACAACTGGACAAAGCAAAGTCATACCTACAGTCTTACTGGTCAGATGAGGGATTTCAAAATGTTCTAAAGAGTGCACAGAAGTTGGCAGAGGAACTTCACACTGAAGCTATTTTCCCACCCATTCAAGAATACAAGAGTCACCGAAGAAGAAGACATTTTGATTATGAGGCACAGGATAATCCCATAAGAGACCCCAAACAACAATTCAAAGTTGAATTCTTTAACCAGGTGCTAGATGGTGCAATACAGTCAATTGAAGGATGTTTAATGCAGCTCAAGAAACACAGCAGTATATTTGGGATGTTGTATGATATTCCAAAACACCTCACTATACCTGAAGAAGGCCTACACCAGCAATGCAGGGCACTAGAGACAGTGTTGACACATGACGACATGCGCAATATTGATGTGAGTAATTTAGGTGATGAACTGAAAGCTCTTTCAAGATACATTTCAGCAAGATCAACTCCAAAGGCTGTTCTGGAATATATGTGCACAAATAAGATGACCACTCTCTTTCCACATGCTTTTGTCGCTCTGCGCATACTTCTAACACTTCCTGTAACAGTTGCCAGTGGAGAACGCAGCTTCTTCAAGCTGAAGTTAATAAAACCACATCTATGCTCCACAAGGACACAGGAAAGGCTGGTTGGCCTTGCAACCATCTCAATAGAGCATGAGCTGGCCCAGACTGTGGACCTTCAGCAGGAAGCAGTCCAAATTTTTGCAGCCAAGAAAGCACAGAAAGCACCACTTTGATTATTCAAACAAATAAAAATGCCAGTGTTTACTATGCAGACAAGAAAAGTTACATTTGCTGTTCAGGCGTTTGAAAGTTAAGTGTTACTTAAAATTTTTGAACAAGTCATTTTAAGTTGTTAGTTCTCCTTTATTGGGGTAGGTAGCAGAGCTGTTCCATGAGGAGAGTAGAACAGAAAGAAGGCAGAATTGAGACCTTTCAAAGTTTTGCCCCAAGCAAGGGGACATAGAGGCATCATTGGAGCTCCCCGCCTCAGGTGCCAAAATGTTGTGGGCCAGCCCTGCCCTCCTCGTACAAAATTAACATCCAAATGCAAAATCAACTCAGAGCGAGATAAAAGAAAGTGCGTTGAACTGCTAACATCATCTGGCTTGGGCAAGATGCTGAGATCAATAGACATATAGAGGACCCCAGCTGCTTTACGTCATAAAGAGATGGAGGAAAATCTCACTAACTTATCATACAGCAAACCAAACCATTTCCTCTGCTGATTAAGCTGAATAGACAAAATACCATCATTTTGGTTTACATGGGGAAAGAAAGGCAAGGTATTATTCAGCTCCTTCAGCTGGGACGTTCAGACTCTGCCCTAGTTGGCAGTCCGTGTTAACAAGAATCAACATGTGAAATCGTTTGATGGGCATCACTTAACAGGGTGTACCTAACTGTGAGATCCCCTTTCGGAAGCTGCCTGAGACCCGGTAGCAAGTGCTGCCGTCCCCTCCGCACACCCTGCATCTGTCCATCGTCCGGGATGAGTAGAGACTCCCGTCGCACCCAACCGGCTGCAAGGAATACAAAAGAAAAGGTCTTCAATCCTGCTCTGGAGCCAGGGGTGTCCACCACAGACTTACTGGGTAGGTGAGATTCTAAACTGGGGGAAATCCCTGGAGTGAGAGTTTACATGTCTAGGACACCCAGAAGTAAGAACTCTGAGGCAGGAGTGAGGGGCTGTTTTAGCTCATAATGCACTTAACGTTGAACTGACCCAGCTTGCTGGGACATTGGTTTGGAATGTCCTTCCTCCAGAAAGGTCTGCATCCAAGAATGGCCTTGCTGAGCCAGCAGGCAGCTGTTTATAGTGGGGCAATGTCATTTTGAGAATGACCATCTCCAGGAGGCAGCACATCCAGCAGTGGCAATGCCAACCTGTCAAATCACTGTCCTATGGAGCCTTGAGGTTTTAAAAATAAAAAGTACCATTGCAACGAGAGGGGGCCTTCGCTAACAGAGTAAAACTTCTTGCACTGCTGGGTGATCCTTCAAAACCTGCTTTTCTCCAGGCTCAAGGGAGAATGTATCCAAGTACATGGCTGCACATAATGATCTCCCCAGCCCAAACCTGGCTGCTCTATTCTACACAGGTATTGGTGTGACATTTACAAGAACCCTATAGCAGCTGTTCAGTTTCACTTTACTGCCCATACTTGTGGTGCTTGAGGACAATGATTTAAAACCAAGCCCTCAGCCCCCAATTCATGGCCCTTCCTCCCAGTGCCTCACCTCACACTTGCCATTGATGCAGACCCCCTGGTACGTCCTGTCTTTGCAGGATGTGCCGTCCTGTGCTCGGGCCATCAACTGTCTCTCTCCACTCCTGGTGGTGCACTGGAGGTCACAAGGCTTGTTGGAGATACTGGTGTAGTCATCTAAAGGGAGAGAGGTGAGACGGCAATGGGCAGAACAGCAGGGGCACAGGATGGCTCCAGGACTGACAGTGAGACAGTCTTCTCCTTTAGGTCACTGGTTTACAGCTACCCTGGTCAATATCAATGGAATGTCATCACCACTTAAGAGTCCCTTTGGTGGCTTAGGTGAAACGATTTGATGGTTTCTCTCCACTCCTAGGAAGTGGACTGGTGTTCAGCTTATAAAACCCGCCACTACAACCAGCAGTGCTGTAGGCAAAATCAGCTGGCTGAATGGGCCTGGAGACTGAATCCCCCCCACAACTTACAGCCTGCGTGGGAGCTTACACTGTTGCTGGCCCTGCTGGATAAATGGAGGACTCCAGGGCTCGTGATTCAGTAGCTTCCACCACCCTTACCACCAACATTTTCAAACATGGGTGACTGGAGTTAAGCACCTAGGCCAAGATGTTCAAAACTGATGGGTGATTTCAGGGGAACCTGGAGTGAGGTGCTGAACACCCACCCTTGGAAAGCCAGGCCCCTTTATGGTGTCTCAAGTTGGGCACTTGAAAACGGAGGCACCTGAGATCACTAGGGCTCTATATCCATATTTAGGCAGCAGCCAAAGCAGGAGACTGCGCTGAACCAGGGATAGGGAAGGCAAAGAGAATGCAGGGCTGGCTCTTGAAAGGGGCGGAGAGAAATGCCTGCACCACAGAGAACAGGCAGCTGCCAAGCAGGAGAATTCCTACAGAGAGACTAAACGGAGACACCCAGTAGTGAGCACAGTGGCCTCCTTCCAGTGCAGAGGGCGTCAATTCATCCTGGGGGGCGCAGCTAACCCCATCCCCTCCACAGGAAGGGCAGGGGCAGGGCAGGAAATATAAAAGCAGGGCCCTGCAGTTCAGTTGGGCCCTGATCTGGGAAGGAAGGAGACGTCCCCCCTGGGGAGCTGAGCCTTCAGCTGAGCCCGCGACCAGCAGTGGGGAGAAAAGGCAACCCAGGGCCCCAGGAGCCAGAGGACCCCGAGACGAGAGTGGAGGAAGAGCCGCGAGACGGAGAGCCTGGTCCCAGCGGCGATGGAGCAGTGCCTCCAGGAGCTAGTAGGAAGTAGCTCAGGGAGACACAACTTTGGTCCTGTTGTGCTGCTGAGAAGCAAGGCAGCGACGCACATTTCCCTGCTGGCCCAGGGGCAGGACTGCCTGTCACTTCTAGGGCCCTGGGACCCTGTGGAGTAGGGAAGGCCTGGCTACCCCTACACACGACCCCATACACAGGGCTGGATGTGCACTAACCTTTAAGCCAGAAGGCCGGAAATAGGATCTGTTTGTTTCTTCGGCCCTCAACAAAGTGGCCGGAGCCCAAGACTGTTTAAGTGCTCAGCCCTCATCTTAGAAGGCCTGAGCCACAGACTGTTACACAGGCCTTGGAGGCCTGAGATACAGACTGCCTGTTAACTTGCTGGATCCTCGCCCAGCAGGTCTGAACAGTCAAGCTCGAAGTTGCGCAACCACAAGTCAGGTTGCCAACCACTTCACCTGGCAGGCGTACCAATCCCCTGATGCTGCCCCCGGAGACGCAGAAAGCTTACGCACCCACTCACCCCTGAAGGAAACTCTCCTTCTCCCACTCCCATTGACCAGGTTTCCCCAGGTACTTCCCCTCCCCCATCTCTCATGCTGAGCTGGTCGGCCATGGACAGACCTGGGTAGAGAGGCGTCCAGTGATAATAGTGCTTCCCAAAGGCCTTGGCATTGAAGGCGGCACACTGCTGTTGTTTGAAGCTGGCTGTGTTGGCTGGGCAAGGCTGCAGAGAAATCAAAGCTAACATTAGCCTCCTAGATCAAAACCAGCCCACTATGGAAAAGGAAAACTTCCAAGGGATCGGAATTCCTCTCTTGTCCCAGAGCAGCGTGGCCCCTTAGGTCAAGGCTAGGATCCACTGGTAGAGCAATGCAAGAAAGCTCCACATGATGTTAGTACAGCCTGCAGACCCTTCTCCTCTCAAAGCTGTGGGCAGACACCTGGATGGCATGTTACAAAAGGGGCTAGTGGATCTTGTGAACAGAGCAGAGGCTGAGAGTCAGGACTCCTTGGTTCCATTCCCCTCTGCCACTGGCTTGCTCTAGGAGCTTCAGCAAGTCACTTTTCTCCTCTGTAAAATGGAGATAATTGTAAAGCACTTTGAGATCCTCAGATGAGGTTTGCTGTGACAGTTTTACTCCTTGCTGACTCCTCTAGTGGATAGGGCAGTGGACTGGGCCTCAGGAGACTTGGATTCAGTTCCTGGCTCTGTCACCACTTTGCTGGCTGACCTTGGGCAAATCACTACCGTCTCCGTGCCTCAGTTTCCCCATCTGTAAAATGAGGATACTGACCTCCTGTGTAAAGCATTCTGAGATCTATGGATGGAAGGAGCTAAATATTCTTCTTATTGCTGTATTAATATTAATAAAATGCCCATCAGTGTTTCACCGGGGCTAGCGGCATTGAGTCAAGATTGCTGCTGTTCTCAGTGTTAGCCTTGTTCTTATCTATAAACCAGAGAGCTTTAGTCACACCTGTGACTATCTCAATTCTGGAGCGACCTGTGTCCACGTCACTGTATGTCCCGCTCAGACCCTTCATCTGCTTGCCATTGCCGTGCCAAATCTCAGGCACAGCCAACAGGCTTGCACCGGCACAGCAGCCCTGTGAGCACCCACTGAGGCCATGTCATTTCCCTAGGAGTAAATGGACAGCCCTGTGAGTGGTTCTTACCTGTTGCTGGCACAGCTGGTAGTGCTTGGATTGGCCCCCACACATGGTGCTGTTTGTGCCCTGGGATAGGTGGAGCCTGCAAGGCAGAGAAGAACTACGCTGTGGGAGGAGTGACCAGTGGGTTTGGAGGACTATGAGATGCTAAAACACAGAGGCTGTAAGACAGGTGGGGCCTGTAGCTTAGCACAGAGAAGCAGAAGTCAGGCAATAATTTGACAGAAGTGTGTATTAGAACAGCCGGTTTTGCATCCAGGTTGTCACCCACAGACTATGTAACAGTGCGTAAAAAATGTATTTCCAATGGCCCCAGTTTTAGGGTGGGATGCTCTCATTTAGTGATAGCAGCGGGGATAGTAGATTAGACAGAATGGCAGCATCAGAGAACTGCCACCTTCCTCCAGACTATGCCGTTTTCTCGCCCTCTGTCCAGGTAGAATGACTGATGAGACAGTGTGTGACAGTTTGAGGAATCGATGTTAACTTATGAATTCTGTTTGATAGTGGGGACTCTCTGTGTGTAGCTCTATCAGACCTCGGACTCCATGTTGAATGTGGGGCTTGTCTGCTCTCTTTTTTGTCTTTTACCTCCATCTTAGGATGAAATTCCAAGGGCTAGTGGCACAGGGTTAACAATGGCAGGTCATTAAACCTTGATAGTCCTCTATTCACATGGCAGCTCCCTTGGACAAAGCGCTGGCTGCCACACAGAAGAACTAGGCTGCCCAGGTGGGTTGGTTACTAAGCTATGTATCACCAGGTGTGGGACTTTGCTCACCTGATGAAGCAGACTGACAAAGGGGACTGGAAGTTATGAAAGAGAAGTGCTGTCGCTGCTAGCCATTTTGGGAAGAGGGAGACAAGACCAGAAGCAGGAGTGAGAGGAGAAGCCTTGTGCAGGAAGGAAAGAGGAGAGGAAGGATCCTAGATTTCTTAATAGAGTTTGACCTAGGCCTGAAGAATGCTCAAGAGCAGTGAGGACACTGAGGCAGGGAAGGACGTTTAGGTGTTTTATTCTGTGAGTTACATGCTATCATTTGTCTCTGAAGAGGTAAACAGTAAACCAGAGTGGCTGCAAAGTTGAAGCTCTGTGAAAGGATATGCTTAAGCAACTTGGATATCTTGGGAGGTCAGCACTGGTCCTGGGGGCCTACTGGTCACTCTTCCCTGAGTGGCTAACAGGCAGAGTCTGTGCTCAGGAAATGTGCCAGAGGCCAAAGAAAGAGAGAGGCTGGAGCCTACCCAGACCAAGGGAAGTTTAAAAGCACACGGGTCAGTGCATGGGACCCAAACACAGCAGCTGGGTGTTGTAATATTAAAGGTATCTAAAGTTGAATCAGCAGTAGCTTCAGGCCCGGCAACCCACGCTTTCAGGCGGCAGGGGAGCTGACTTCATATGCATAAACCGAACCTGGTTAATCAATACTCCTGGTTTTAATTGAGAAATCACTGCTTCACATGCACCAGCTGCTTGAGCTGCTGCATCTTCTAATCCCTGGGCAATCTGTGTTACAAGGGTGGGGGGGTGTTAGTTAATTCCCCCATTAAAGAATCAGGCTGCAGTGGTGAGTGTTTGGCAGGGGAGCTTTACCAGGGCCATGACAGACAGTGTGATCCGGTGCATAGCACTAGTGTTAGAACTATTCCTGACTCTGCTACTGCCCTGCTGTATGATGCTGGGCAAATCACTTCCTCTCACTTTCCTCTCCTGCCTGTTCAGACTCTTTGGGGCAGGAACAGTCTGTTATTGAGTGTATGTACAGTGGAGCCCTGACTCTAGTGGTCTCTGGGTACTACTGTACACCAAAATGATTATTGGCAATAATACGAATTAGAGCTGTTTGAAACATTCCACACACGGATAATGCCGTTTTGTCAATGCCACCATGTTTTGTGGAAATGTGTTGACTTCAACAACATCTTGTTTTTATGGGACTGGAGCATTCCAATAAAGTCCAGATGAACGGCTTTGTGAGTGTAATGTTTCAATTTTCTGTTTCAAAGTGACTTCTTCAATTTTTTAATATTTTATATGATAAAGTCTAAAGCAGAACAAAACGTATGAATTTCATCCAAACGTTACGATCAACCCCCACACAATTTTATTTTATTTTGGCTGGAGGGAACTGTTGCAATTTTTTGGTTCAGGTTCGTGTCAGAGCGGCAAGGAAATACACAGCAGCGGAATCTCCTGTAAAACAGCTAACCCGATTCCCACGGCAAATAACAAGCAAGTCAAACACTATGTCTGGGATTTTAAAAAGAGTGGATTTCCGTAGCACCCGTGATTGGGCTGACTCAGACACTTGTCACTTTGGGTATGTCCACACAATTAGACACCCACAGCTGGCCTGTGTCAGCCAACTTGGGCTTGCAGGGCTTGGGCTGAGGGGCTGTTTCACTGCAGTGTAGACATCTGGGCTTGGGCGGAAGCCTGGGTTCTAGGACCTTGCGAGGTGGGATGGTCCCAGAACTCAGCTCCAGTCTGATCCTGGAAGCCTACACTGAATGAAACAACCCCTTCCCCTGAGCCCTGCCGGACAACAGTGGGCTTTTTGTTGCTGTGTAGACATACCTTGTAAGGGCATGGTACAGACTTGTCTTTATGTACAACCACCACCCAGTCGCTGCCAGGCAGATTGAGTGGCAGGATGCTTTTGGAAGCCAACCACCAATATATTGAGTCTGCTCAGGATGGCAAAGAACTAGAGGGGCCTGGGAAGAGTCTGGGCAGAAGTTTTGTGAAACTCGTTCTATATAGCACGTTGCTACTACAGTGCCAGCTGTGCCATGTTACTGGAGCAAAAAGATGCTGGGCTCTTCTCCCATGTAGTCATAAAGAAAGAAAGAGTGTTTGTATAAGCCACTGGTGAGTGTGTTACAGGTACCCCTCCGTGCCTGATCTACAGAGGATATGGAGCTGTTAGAGCCCTCACTATAGAGGCCTGATCCTAGCTCAAGCCGTGGCATTTTATGCTATCCCTGGTTCAATCCTCTCTGAGTCAACTAAAACAGTGGGTGTCTGTAGTGAGGCGGCCTGGCTCCCAGCCGCCCCAGAGGATGAAGAGCCCAGCCAGAGGCCAGACTGGGCAGAGCAAAGGGTCAGGGAGACTCCTGCGACCCAGGGTAGCCGCCCAGAGTGGCCCGAGCTCCCCCGTGCCCGCTACCTAGAGGAGCTTCCGGAGCTCCCCCGCGCCTGCTACCCAGAAGAGCCGCTGGAGCTCCCCCGCGCCTGCTACCCGGAAGAGCCGCTGGAGCTCCCCCGTGCCTGCTACCCGGAGGAGCCGCCGGAGCTACCCTGGGCCGACTTTCCAGAGGAGTTGCCGGACCTACCACCCAGCCCTGGCCAGGACGAACCCATGCACCTGGACCCTGTGGAGGATGACCCCAGGATCCAGGTAAGCCCCGAGGGGGAGTCTGGAAGTAGTCTGGGGGCAGCCGACCCTAGTCTGGCTGCAGCACAACCAGAGCCAACGTCGGTGTGTTGTGGCCAGGATCCCCACTGACACAGCAGCAGGCTGCCTGCCACTGTTGGGCCCTGGACTGGGACGCAGAGGAGTGGGCGGACTTGCGTCCCCCCTGCCACCTCACTCACGAGTGGCAGTCTCCCCCTTCGCTCCGAAGCTCAGGCCCAGGAGCCTGGGCTTCTAACCTTGCAGAACTGTTTGCTCAGCCCCTGCCTGAGGGCCTGAGCCCCTGAACCCTTGTTTGTTGTCCCGCCCTGACCCAGGGCCTGGGCTTAATAGACTGAACTGGCTGCTCAGCCCCTGCTTGAGGGTCTGAGCCCTTAGCTGCTGTTGTTGCCCCAAGTAGTGAGGCGGCCTGGCCCCCAGCTGCTCCAGAGAGGGGTGAACCCCAACAGCGGACCTCCACAGTGTCACATTTGCAATCTTCTGAGACCTGCTTGCATCTCCCAGAGTAAGAATGCCTGGAGCAAGTTAGCTACGTCGATTGATGACTGCCAACTGCATTTGCTAAAATAATGATAAGGTTAACAAATCTCACCTGTTGGGGCATAGCAGGGAAATCTTCCTGCAGGGATAGCTCCGTACAGTGGTACACCCTGGGGGTTGTTTTGGTTTTTTGCCCTCAGTTTTAGCCACTGCCAGAGATAGGATACCCCACTCGAAAAGCAACACTCAGCTCCTTTCCTGAGCAAATCCTATGCTCCTGACAGACTCTAATGAAACAGAAGCACTGTGACCAAGTCGGTTAGTTTCAGCATTCGCTGGGCCATTGTGCAGTGATGGCACAATCTGTTGCCTGGCAGTTACCTAGAAATGGCTGCGTGAATTTGGTGCTTGTGATGTCAAAATAATCCAAACACTGTGCAAATTTCCCAGTGTGCCTTCGTCCTGGCCTGTAGCAGACATTGTCGGGGGGAGCTGGAGTTCTCGACAGTTGAGAAGGGGACAATCTTCTGGTAGCTGGGGGTGCAGTTTGAGACCATGGAATAAGCATATTGGCTCACTCTGCAGAGTGCTGGTGGAAACAAAGTTTGTAGCCTGAGACTTCACAGTTATCATCCCCTTGGGACGAAACAGGGCAGCATTATTTCAGGTGGTCTGCAGACTCAGGCAGATATCTCAGCACTGTGTACACTTGGCTGAGGCTTGGAAGGTTTTCTTTGCAGCCACAGAAAGCTTTCTAAATTTTTGTTTTTGTTTTTTGTTTTTGTTTTTGCAAGCTTGAATTCTGGAGCAAAGCCCTGCCGTGAGGGGTAGATTCTGCAGCAAATTCCCTGGCTGTGAATCACAGGAGGCTGGTTCTAAAGCCCACTGATGTCAGTGGAAAGATTCAGTGGGTTTTGGATCAGACCTGGAGGACCAAGAACTCTAGCTAGGAGGGCACAGGGAACACTTTGAGGGCACTCAGGCCCCCTTTCCCCATCTTTCTCCCATGATGGCAGTATTTATGCTCACTGGGCAGAGGAGAGACACAGACACTGGCATGCCTTGTTAGTGGCGAGGTTATCTGAGAATCACGGCCATCTCCAGATGGAAGGCACCTCGGCACATCCGGATCCTAATTATGCAGCCAGCCAGCCAGCCCACATAAAAGAACGGTTTTTTTTTTCAGTTTTGAAGGAAGGAAAGAGGGAGGGGGCCATGCCTGGGCTTCCTCTGCTTAGAAGTGTGTTCATGCAGAATGGAAAGGAGCAGAGGAGAGGGGCAGGCACAGTGAGCGCTCTGCACTCTCAGATGCCAGCTCTCATTAGCATCCAGGGAGTCTGGAGTAGCAGGTTAAAGCGATGCCTCTCCAGGGGTCTCATTCATCTCTTTAGTGGAGGTAGGGGCTTCCGCTCCAGTCCCCTGCGCTGCCCTCGGTGGCAGATTTGACAGGCACGAGCAATATAGCCGGGCTGAGAGAGAGCAGCCGGAGTTCACTGGCAAGTGCCACAGGCCATCAGCTGCTGTGGCGTGAGGGAATGGGGGGTGGGGGGGATATTCTGGGAAAACAAAAGAGATGAGTGAGAGAGGGCACACAATGGAAAAGAAGAGGAAGTCCCAGAGACGTGACTGGGCCCAATGCTCCAGGACTAACTGGGCAGTGTCAGAAGCACCAGAGTAAGTTGCGTATGGAGGGCAGCTCAGTGTAAGTGGCTCTAGCACAGTGTAACTGGCACTGCCATGGTGGGTTTGCCAAGAAGTGGCGCTTACCTGCTGAAGGCACTTGGCAGGGAGATGGGGGGGCATAGCAATAAAAGCAACAGACAGGGAGTTGTGAGATAAAGGCAGCTACCTAAGGCCCACCATCGCCAATGCCCTCACCTGTAAGTGGGTGCAACTCCCCGCTAGGCCAATATGAGTTGCACCTGCTTATGCCAGGGCTGAAGATGGTCCTTACAGAATTACCAAATTAGTGTAAATTCTGCACATTTCACAGCCCGCTGACTGTCAAAGCAGGGCACTTTACTTTTCTACCCGCTTTCTGAGCAACATACACCACATGTGCAATATACCCCGTCCTCTACAGCGGCCAGGTGCAAAGAGACAAAGAAGACAAGAAAAATGACCCAGCTGCCTGGCCCAGCGTGCTTCATTATTTCAAAATATGTACATTGCAGAGCACAATTGCCTAGTGTAACCCAGGAGTCTCCTTTGTGCCTGCATCATAGAGGATGTGAGTCTATTACAGTTCCAAGCATCTTTCACCTCCAGCAGAAGCTCGTGCTTTTAGCTCTGAAATCTCTGCTCAGTACCCAGTCACAACCAAAATGGGGGCCACCACACTAGAATTTGAAACATTTCAGATACAGAGCTAATACTGCTGCACTACTCGAAAGGCAGCGGATCACCATGAGAGGGGTGCGGGAGGAGGGAGAAGGATGCACTTTGGGTCACCCCTCCCTGCAGCCAGTAAGAAAGACTGAGTCTGGCTGCAGGTAGGCTGTAGGGAACAGAGGAGCCTGTTAAGTGCCCAGCTGCAGCTCTGTTCCAGATCCATAAATATCCAGTTTTTCCTGCAATGTCGAATACCTGGTGGCTTTTGGCAAACACAGAAATATCAATTCTGCTTTCTAGAGCTTGGAATCGTTCAGGACACGTGAAAGGCTCTACAGGAAAGGAGAGATACTCTTAGCTGGGTGTTGCCTCCCCACACCCGCACTGGTGCATCCGGCATCTGGACATCTTATCGGTAAAGGTTTCATGAGTGTCCATGAGCCTGGCGTTAGCTGGTGCTGCTCTATTGCTTACCTTTGCCGCAAGCAGTGCCTCTCCCGGGACATCACTCCTCCCCCGCAGGTACGGGAGCATGTGGACCAGGAGCTCCATTCCCCCCACCACTTGGTGACCTCTTCATCCCAGGGGCCTGCTCCTTCTGCTGCCTCACTACTGTCCTGACAAAAACAGAGGATGGTTAGCTTGAGAACCCTGGCTCTGCAGCTGCCCTTGGGAGGGGATCAGGCCTCTCCTACGTGGATCTTTGAGTGGGGGGGGGGGCACAAGAGAGAAAACCTTAAGTCTTCTAGTTTGGAGAGTGTGGGTAGGCCATCCATGGTAGAGTCTAAACTACATGGCTCCCATCATACAAGCCCCAGTATCTACCCCTTCTCAAGCACGTCATTCAGGCTGATCCCATCTCTTATAAGGAGTGCACTACACCACGGCTATTCTCTGCTTCCCGTGGCCCAGTGTGCGACGTGGAAAGCAGAGAACAGGGTGGCTCTAACTTACACTGGGTGCTAGGCCAGTCTCTGCATGGTCCCAGGACACTGAGCGCACAGAGGTGGCTTAAAGCTACCTGGGACCCTTCTGCATCCTGGCTCCAAGCACAGAAACAGGGGACTGTGAATCAGGATCCCAGCTTCTATTCCCTGAATCCAACTTTCACTATTAACTCCAAAATCCCCTTCTCCCCCCACGTCAAGATCGGATGGGCTGTGTGCTGACACTGGGCCATCGGCAAGCCAGTGACCAGCAAGGCCTTCTTCTGCCCACTGAGTAGTCACTGTTACCGCAAGGGAGATACTTGAGCTCCTGCAACTTCAGCCCCTGGAGAAGTTCCCCTGCAACAGGAACAGGGCTGATGGAGCTTCAATGCCCCCTCCTTCCCATATTTCAAGAGAATGAAGGAGAGCTGCAGGAGAATGCTGAATACGAAGGGGCCACAGCCAACAATGGTCTGTTCAAGGTTACACAGTCGTGTTTCTGTTGCAGCGTATGATGATTTGCATGATTCTTGCTTGATAACTTCAGCTGCAGCCTTTCAGTTGGATCTGCACAGAGACACCCCAACCCCACAGAGGTTTATCCACATAGCTCTAGTTTCAAGAGCGGGGCATAGTTTGCTGATCAAATACTTCTTAGCAGCCCCTTATCGGATGCAGGTCTTTGGATTTTGGCATTGGCTTCTGAGCTCCAAATCAGCTTTCGATGGGCCCCTGCACCCAGGAATGGACTCCTCATAAAACAGAGGCTGGGTGGTCCCCCAGCTGAGTGCCTATCATCACAGCAAGGTGCCAGTAGGGACCCTATTCCTGTACTGTTTAGCATCCTCTCTGAATGAGGGAACGCAATGGAGTTTGCACTGCAGGCACAGCTGATGGTACACATCAACTCATCGGAGTTACAAATGTATTTTTAACGTCTCTCCACAAATGATAAATTCATGATCTTTCACACAAAAGCCCCAACATTTTAACTGAGAAACAATGTTTCCCCTGACCCTCTTGAAATTGCTATTGCATTATTTCACCTGACTTCTTCAACTGAATTCCCCACTCTCCCACCACTAGCTTCCTTGAAAATACCATTACCTGCTCAAGTTCTTCACATCCACTGGGATTGAGTCTTTCTACAGTGCCAGCTGCAGAATTCATAAGGATAGAGACATACAATGGAAGCCAAAGCCTTGGACCCTTTGAGCAATATGAAATCATTAATATTTTTCTCTGTTAATGGGGAGAAGGGAGAGCAAACTGTGATTGGCTAAGACTTACCATTACTTAGTTCTTGATTATAAACTCAACTGCCTCCTCCAAAAACAAGGTCTTAAGGAGTGGCTTGTTTCACAGAATCATAGATTATTAGGGTTAGAAGGGACCTCAAGAGATCATATAGTCCAACCCCCTGCTCAAAGGGGGACCAATCCCCAAATAGCCCCTTCAAGGATTGAGCTCACAACCCTGGGTTTAGTGGGCCAGTGCTTAAACCACTGAGCTACCCCTCCCCCTTGCCTTGGCTTGCATGTCAATGTTACTTCAGATGGTGGTAAATGGCAGACAGGGTCCTAGGAGAGTCTCCTGGGGCCAGATTTGTAAAAGAGCCCAGTGGGAACATGTTGGGTGTAGAGCTCTGATGAGAATCTGGTCTTAATTGGCACAATGGGATCTGAGCACTTCTGAAAAGCTGCCTCTAATTGGGGGTGGTGAGCACTGAACAATCTGGCTCTTGGAGACCAACTCCAAGTCCCTGTGATACGCTGAGTGACCAGCAACCCAGAAAGCAGGTGCCTCCAGAATCCTTTCAGAGAAGGTGCTGAGGTTCTGTGAGCCTCCCTCTGGCAGCATGTTGGACCCTGCCATGTGTTTCTAACCTCTTACACTCCGAGCTGCCAAGTACATTTTCCTTAGAGTTTTCCTCTCGGCAGCTTGGAGGAAAGGTTTCATCTCCTTCAGTTTCCTCCTTTTCTAGTTGGCAGACTCCGGACTGGGAGCTGTCGAGACCACCAAATCTTCTGAGGGCACGCAGCAGCTGCATCCCACCCTGTCTTCCTCTAGGGGGCAAATTCCCCCTCACTGCAGCACACCCTTGTGTCAGCAGGGCTGAATCAAGCCCATCATTTGTAATGGTTTAAGCCCTTCCCCTGCAGTGAGCTCTGTGCAAGCCATCCCCACACACTGGCATTGATAGGGCCCCACATAGGTGCAGGGGTTCACCCGTGATGCTCATTGTGGGATCAGGTCCTTCACTGCTGCTCACCTGCATGTTGCCGTCAGATTGAATTCCATTTACATTTACCTGCCATGTCTCGCACTAACTGGACGGCAGCTGTAACTTAACAACAGGGGCTCTGTGGGGGGGGTCACTGTTGTACTCTACCTTTATTCTGTGAATTAATTTGACCCCTTTCTGACCCCTAGTAACTTTCCCCAGTGCTGGGTTGGTCTCTTACAGGATCGTTGTTTCTGGGGCTGTCCCTTTAAATTGAGCAGAGCCAAGCAGTTGCAGCCCTAGAGTGGCCATTTGGCAACGGGCTGCTGCTGGCTGCACCTTTTTCCCATCCAGCAGGTAAGAACTTGTAATGCTTTCCTTGAGTTTTCTTTCTCTGATTTCTGAAGGAATGGCACAGGACCTCCTGGGTCACCATCTCCAGTCCTCTGCCATCGTAAACAACTCCGTCACCAGAATCCTGTTATAAACATTTCAATCTCCACCTTATAAGTAGTTAGATAGTTTTCAACCACTGTTCCAGTTGGAAGGCTTTTCCAGGACCTCTCTCCTCTGAGGATTAGAAACCTTCAAATTTCCATCCTCAATTTATTCATGGCAAGTTTATTCCCATTTGTTCTTGTGCCAACATTGTCCTTTGGCTTAAATAGCTAATAGATAGTGGAGCTTATCCATCTCCATGCTACCTTGTGCCCCTGCTTGCTCATTTAGAGTAGCACACTTCCATCTCCCTGCTACAACACTCAGACATGTCAGATGGCCACAGAAGTCAGAATGAAGCCTCATTTGAGAGATACTGGCCGAAGAAGTCAAGTTTGAAAAGGAGAAGCAGTTGAGTAATTCTGTGATCTAGGGCTTAGGGTACTGGACTAAGACTCAGAAGGATTGAATCCCGTTTCTGGCTCTGCCACTAACCTACAGAGCAACCTTGGGCAAATTATTGCCCCTCTCTGTGCCTCAGTTTCCCCTCCCAGCTTTTGTCTGTTTAGGTGATAAGTTCTCTGGTGCAGAGACTCCCTCTTACTTCCTCTTTGTGGAGCCTGTAGGTACTACTGTAGTACAAATAATTAGCAATACTAATATTGGGTTAAAATGTTTTACTATGTGGACTATCCCACTGCAGACTCAGGAGGTCACATGCCCTCCCCCACAATTTCCTCTCCTGTACTATAGGGATTTGCTACCTGATAAATGGTTAATTTCCTTTAGGCCCATGGTAGATCTGAGAACCATACTGATCTGAACTGATCTGAGATTCTGTGCCTATAAGTATTTACCCATGTAAGTAAGGACGCTATAAAGATATTTTTTGCAAGTGAAACCAAATATTTTCATTGTCAGATCAGAAAGAAACATGGTTATTCTGTGCCTGTGAGTGATTAGACCTGCCTGCCAATGACCCTCAAGTATCATTTTTCTCTCTTGCTATGGGTTTACTACACCACTATGTCCAACTTTCTGGTGTGATGATAGGGCTGCAGGTACTGGGAGACTGGGCAGCTGCTTCCAACTTTCTGTTGAATTTGTTGCTTTGACAGAAATAAGACTTCATTAAACAATTGTGACATAATTGCACTTCTTGATTTTAATTACGGTGCTAGCATTAGGCATCTTCCAAATTTCCAAACAATAAATTGAGGGATGTTGGCTAGATCCCAGATTACATCTGCTTCTGTGGTTAGTTTTCTCCATGTTCCTGGCTGCACTGACAGATTCCAAGATCTCCCTATCAAGTGAGTGAATTTGGCATTCCAGAATTCTCAGACATCAGTCCAGGCCCAGAAGATCTGGGAGAAGAACACCACATTAACCAGACACCTGACACAACTTGAAGAAAGAGGTCCAGGTTGGCTTTAAACCACCCTTTGCATTTCCCCAATCTGGGAACTGCTGAAGCTGCTCTAAATTATGTTCTGCTGCAACAGCCGCTGAAGAGCCATTCCACAGCTGGGGACTACAAGCATAGGAACGTGCTGGGGGAATGCTGGAGATGGTGATGTAGTGCAGGGCTGTTGTTGACAAGGATGCATGTATCTGTGCTGATGGATCTGGTTAAGGGAAAGTATGATGGTCAGATGCAATTTCTGAGTGACTTCTTAGAAAAAGAAATAGACGGGCAGGAATTAAATCATTAAACAGATGGGCCACACTCAAACTCACACAGGTGCTCTCTACTACGATTTCTGGTGGGTCATCCTAGGCCAGTGGTTCTCAAACAGGGATACTCCTGGAGGTACGTAGAGGTCTTCCAGAGGGTATGTCAACTCATCTAGATATTTGTCTAGTTTTCCAACGAACTACGTGAAAAGCACAAACTAAAATTTAATACAATTACTTGTTTATAGTGCTCGAGATACTATATCAGTGTTTCTCAACCTTTGGAGGTTGCAATTTATTTTACAATTATATGAGAAAGTAAGCCATTTTTCACCAATAGTGTGCTGTGACACTTCTGTATTTTTATGTTTGATTTTGTGAGCAAGTAGTTAAGTGAGGTGAAACTTGGGGTACGCGAGATAAATCAGTCTCCTGAAAGGGGTACAGTAGTCTGCAAAGGTTGAGAATCACTGTCCTAGGCTTCCAGGACAGTGAGAGAATCTAGGAGTTCTTCTTCCTCATTTTCCTATAGCATCAATATAAACTAAACTTGCCAGCCAAATCTTTAACACTTCTGAAGACCCTTTTGTAGCCCTGCCAGGAGTGTATTCTGGACCTGGCATGTGCGGAAACTTTGCTCTAGCTCAGGGGTCAGCAACCTTTCAGAAGCGGTGTGCTGAGTCTTCATTTATTCACTCTAATTTAAGGTTTCGCGTGCCGGTAATACATTTTAATGTTTTTTAGAAGGTCTCTCTCTATAAGTCTCTATATTATATAACTAAACTAGTGTTCTATTGTAAAATAAACAAGGTTTTCAACAAAATGTTTAACGCCAACTTCATTTAAAATTAAATTAAATGATGGATCTTCACACACCTAGCAGCCGCCTAGCCTGCTGCTGATCTGGGTTCTGTTCACTCGGCCGGCAGTGGGGCTGAGTAAGGCTGATGGCTGCGGATCCCATGGCTGGCAAGGGTCCATCACCAGAACCGCCATTTACAAGTCAGTGGGCTGTGCGTGGCCGGCAGCGGGGACCCAGAGGCTTGGGGCAGAGGCTTGGAAGATCAGGGCTGAGGGTTGTGAGGGGAAGTATGGAGTCCAAGCAGTGAGGGCTGGGTATTGATATGAGGGAGGTACAGGCTCAGGGCAGGGCATGGTGTGTGCATGGGCTCAGGGCAGAGGGCTGTGGTGGGGGGGGTCAGGCTCAGGGAAAGGGCGGCGTGACTGCCCCCCAGAAGAATCAATCTCTCTCCTTGTCCCCTTGACCACCGCATCCATGACCATACTGCCACCATCGACCCCACCCCAATCTAGAGCCTTCCCCTGTTCTTTGTCCCTTGGACTGGACCACTACCACTACTCTTCCCCTGATGCGCCCGACCTATACCACACCGGCTCCAGCAGACCCCCAGGACTTCCCAAGCCTATCCCAAGCCCTCCCTGCTCCAGAACCTGGCCCACCCTCTCCACCCCTGGTCTCCTGAGGCCCCTAGACTACTCCAACTATACAACTCCCCCAGCTCTTGTCCCCTGACACGCCCTCCGAGGACCCCCCCTTAAAATGCCCCAGCTTACCTCCTCTCCCTGTCCAGTGCCCCTCAAACCCTGAGACTTCCTATGCCCCATCCAACCCTCCTGCTCCTGACTGGCCGGCTGCAGAGACCTCCCCAACCATCACCGCCCGGGACTCCCATGCCCTATCCAACCCACCCTGCTCCCTGTCCCCTGACTGCCCCCACCCCTTATCCAACCCCCCCAGCCCTGGGCCCCTTACCATGAGGCTCCATACAGCTAGATACGCCACTCCACAGCCCCGCCCCTCAGAGCGCTGCGTGCGGTGACAGCAGAGCTCTGGTTGAGCGAGGAGTATTTCTGCCTCCCTGCAGAGCCAAACGCTGCCCCGTGGGAGTGCGCAGCCCCAACCCCCAGAGCGCTGCACGTGGTGGCAGGGCTCCAGGAGAGAGGAGAAGGCGGGGGAGGGGCCAGCAGCTTGCTGCGCTCAGCCCGGGAGCGCGGACCCTGTGGCTTGCAGTGCCGGGAGAGTGGGGCCATTTGCCCACCCCGTGCACACAGCTATCCTTCTGCTCCCTGCCCCCGCAGTGGAGCAGAGGGCAGACGAGAGCGAACCAGGCTGGGCAGAATTTTTAATGGCATGCTGGAGTCCCGGCAGGCTCCAGCGTGCCATTAAAAATTGGCTCGCGTGCCATCTTTGGCACGTGTGCCATAGGTTGCCGACCCCTGCTCTAGCTCCTCTCTTTATCAGGGCTAACATAGGAGCAGGGAGCTGCTCCATTCCAGTTATGCTGATGCAGCAAAAGTACCTGGGCCTTTGTCCCAGAAGCTCTGCAGACTGCGTTATAAAAAGCCAGGTGGCAGTCTTCAGATTAGTCATTAACCAAGGAAAATCCAGCACCTACAACAGCACCAGCATCCTCCCTGATCTGTCCTTAATTCCAATTAACAATGCAGCCGTAGCTCCTTCAGCAGCAAAGACAGCCCCAAACAAACTATCCCAACCTTGCAGAGCAAGACAGTTTCCAATCAGTGTGGTACAAAATGTTCATGGCAATGTTTCTGAGAACTGTGAGCAATATAAATACCCAAGAATGATTCCTTGTCACGCTCTGGATTAATTTAGGCCACTATTTATGCCATTCTTCCCCAACTTTTGGAAACTCAGATGTAACTGGAATGAATTTTTCTAGTTATGGTAAAGATAATGTGGCAGGAACATAGCCTTCTATATGGTGCATATCATGCTCTATTGCCACATCCTGACTTCCTGGCTCAATAAAGTTCCAGGGAAAGACTGGAGGCCTTGTCTACATGACGGTGGTAAGTCAATCTAAGTTATTGCAACTCCAGCTATGTGAATAACATGGCAGGAGTCGACGTAGCTTAGGCTGACTTACTGCAGTGCCTGCATCGCACTGGGTCAACAGGAGACACTCTCCTGTCGACTTACTTTATGCTTCTTATTCTGGTGGAGTAGGGGCGTCAATGGGAGAGTGATCTGCAGTTGATTTTAGTGGGTCTTCACTAGACCCGCTAAATCGACCCCGGTGCATCAGTCACCCCAGTGTCGATCCCCAGTAAATGTAGACATGCCCTAAAACAGGAGACAACAGTTTGAAAAAGAATTTGAAGATCAACTAGCCAAAGACTTAAAAATGAACAGCAAAAAGTTTAAATACATCAATAGCAGGAAGCCTGCCAAACAATCAGTGGGGCCACTGATTGACTGAGGTGCTCAAGGAGCACTCAGGATAGATAGGGCCTTTGCAGAGAATCTAAATGAATTTTTTGCATTGATCTTCACTGCAGAGGATGTGAGGGAGATTCGCACACCTGAGACATTCTTTTTAGGTGACAAATCTGGGGAACTGTCCCAGATTGATGGGTCAGTTGAGGGGGTTTTGGAACAAATTGATAAGATAAACAGTAACAAGTCACCAGAACTAGAAGGTATTCACTCAAGAGTTCTGAAGGAACTCAGATATGAAATTGCAGAACTACTAACTGTGGTATGTAACCTATCATTTAAACCAGCTTCTGTACCAGATGACTGGAGGATAGGTAATGTGACACCAGTTTTTTAAAAAGGCTCCAAAGACAATTCTGGCAATTATAGACCAGTAAGCCTAACTTCAGTACAGTACTAGGCAGCTTTAATAAAGAACAAAATTGTCAGACAAGTTCTCTAAGGAGCAATATTACAGCACATTTGTGTGCACAAAGTGGGAATTTTGATCTGAAATAAGAAATACATTAGAAAGCAGGCTAGCAGCAGCCCAGGACAAGAACTGCAAAGTTGCATTTACTTCTAATAATACAGACATGGAAAGTTAAAAGAATAACACAACAATATTCTTTCACAATACCACAGCTTTAAAGGAAGGGGCCCATAATTTGGTGGTGAGGGTAATTATTCTCCTGGACAATTGTGGACTAATTCTTGACCAGTTTTACGCACTTCTCAGGGAAAGTTAAAACACTTCTAAAAACAGGCCTAACCTGCATGTCTTGTGCAACCAAGTCACTGGGAGTTTGGGGTACATGAGAAATGCAGGATCAGCCCCTAAATGACTATTTTGTGCATGGTAAGAAAGAGGCACTGCTGGTCAATTTAATGCCATGATGTTATTTATTTAAGGGCCTGGTTCCGCCACCCTTATTCAAGTTGAATATTCACTACTCAGACACTAGTTCTTTTGGGGCTACTTACAGAGTAAGGGACTATTTGGCTTAAGTGTAGCAGAATGGGGCCTTGAAGGAGCAGCATTGGTGTTATTTATTATTTGTACTGCCCATAGCACCCGGGAGCCCTAGCCCTGGAGCAGGACCCCATTGTGCTAGGCACTGTACAAACACAGAACAAAAAGACAGTCCTTGCCCCACAGAGCTTTGTTCCACACAAATGCATTAAGATGGATGCACTGTGAAGTATATGTATAAAAGACTTTAGCTGGCCTGCTGTAACATCAGCTTTGCCTTCACTGCCAAATAAGGTGTATTTTTTACCTTGAGGAGCTTTCACTCAGGGTCCATGATAGCTAAATCCAGTTTGAGGTCTATCAAGCAATTTGAAAAATTAATTGTGATTAATCACGTGATTAATAATAGAACAGCATTTATTTAAATATTTTTTGATGTTTTCTATATTTTCAAATATGATTTCAATTACAACATGGGATATGTGTACAGTGCTCACTTTATATTTATTTTTGATTACGAGTATTTGCACTGAAACACCCCCCCCAAAAGAAATAGTATTTTTCAGTTCACCTAATACAAGTACTGTAGTGCAATCTTTTTATCATGAAAGTTGAACTTACACTTTACACGCTCCCCTACCCCAAGAGCTGCCCCCCAGCTCCCATTGGCCTGGCACTGCTGCCAATGGGAGCTGCAGGGGCGGTTTCTGCGGACAGGGTAGCGTGCAGAGCCACCTGGCTACACCTCCGCATAGGAGCTGGAGAAGGGACTTCCGGGAGCTGCTTGAGGTAAATGCCACCCGGAGCCTGCATCTCTGAGCCTCCCTCCATGCCCCAACCCTCTTCCCCATCCCTGATCTCCCTCCTGTCCTCCAAACCCCTCGATCCCAGACTGGAGCACCCTCCTGTACCCCAAACCCCTCATCCCCAGCCTCACCGCAGAGCCCACACTTCCAGCCAGAGCCTGCACCCCTTCCCACATGCCAACCCCCTGCCCCAGCCCTGATCTCCCCCTCCCACCCTCGGAACACCTCAGTCCCAGCCCAGAGCAACCTCCTACACCCCAAACTCATGATCCCCAGCCTCACCCCAGAGCCCGCATCCCCAGCCGGAGCCCTCACCCCACCCACAACCCACACCCCCGCTTCAGCCCAGAGCCCCCTCTTGCACCCTGAATTCCTCATTTCTAGCTCCACCTTAGAGCCTGCACCCCCAGCCAGAGCCCTCACACCCTCTCACATCCCAGCCCCAATTTTTTGAGCATTCCTGTCCAATCATACAATTTCTATTACCAGATATGGCCCTCGGGTCAAAAAGTTTGCCCACACCTGTTTTACAGCCTACAAGTCCAATTAGTCCTACATCTTGTTCAGCCAATTGCTCAGTCAAACAAGCTTATTTACATTTGCAGGAGATTATGCTGCCTGCTTCTTGTTTACAGTGTCACCTAAAATTGAGAACAGGCATTCTCATGGCACTGTTGTAGCTGGGGTCGCAAGATAGTTACCTGACAGATTCGCTAAAGATTCATATGTCCCTTCATACTTCAACCACCCTTCCAGGGGACGTGCTTCCATGCTGATGATGCGTGCTGCTCGATAACAATCCAAAGCAGTGCAGACCGACACGTGTTCATTTTCATTATCTGAGTCAGATACCACCAGCAGAAGGTTGATTTTCTTTTTTGGTGGTTCAGGTTCTGTAGTTTCCACACCGGGAGTTTGCTTTTTTAAGACTTCTGAAAGCATGCTACATACCTCGTACCTCTCAGATTTTGGAAGGCACTTCAGATTCTTAAATCTTGGGTCGAGTGCTGTAGCTATCTTTAGAAATCTCACATTGGTACCTTCTTTGCGTTTTGTCAGATCTGTAGTGAAAGTGTTCTTAAAATGAACAACGTGCTGGGTCACCATCTGAGACTGCTATAAAATGAAATATATGGCAGAATGCAGGTAAAACAGAGCAGGGGATATACAATTCTCCCCCACGGAATTTAATTTATGCATTATTTTTTAATGAGCATTATCAGCTTGGAAGCATGTCCTCTGGAATGGTGGCCGAAGCACGAAGGGGCATACAACTGTTTAGCATAGCTGGCACATAAATACCTTGCAATGCTGGCTACAAAAGTGCCATGCAAATGCCTGTTCTCACTTTCTCGTGACATTGTAAATAAGAAGAGGGCAGCATTATCTCCCATAAATGTAAACAAACTTGTTTGTCATAGCAATTGGCTGAACAAGAAGTAGGACTGAGTGGACTTGTAGACTCTGAAATTTTACATTGTTTGTTTTCTTTTTGAGTGCAGTTATGTAACAAAAATCTACATTTGTAATTGCACCTTCACGACAAAGAGGTCATACTACAGTACTTGTAGGAGGTGAACTGAAAAATACTATTTCTTTTATCATTTTTACAGAGCAAACATTTGTAATAAAAATAACATACACTTTGATTTCAGTTATAACAGAGAATACAATATATATGAAAATGTAGAAAAACATCCAAAATATTTTAATAATTTTCAATTGGTATTCTATTGTTTAATAGTGCAATTAAAACTGTGATTAATTACGATTAATTTTTTTGAGTTAATCAACAGCCCTAGTTTATATACAATGCTTATTGTATCCACATTGCTTTATGGTTGCGAATTATGGGTACTGGCAAAACATATAGAGCAAAAGCTGCAAACATTTGAAACAAGGTCCCTGTGCCAAATCCTAGGTGTGACAAGGTTAGATAGACTAGAACGGATGACATCCATAGATTAAAAGTGCGGTATGACCACAATCCTCAAAACGCGCCAACATGGCTTGGCCATGTTGCCAGAACGACCCCATACCAACTGCCTACAATTGTTCTGTAAGGAAGAACGCATGGAGAGAGAGGCCAGGGACAGCCAAGGAGATGTCCAAGGTATAACTGGGCATATAAACCTGTCCAGGCAACCCCCAACAGGTTCAAATGGGAGCTCAAAACAGTGAAGATCAACCACTTTAGTTTTACTGTGAGGTAAACAAGTCAAAGTCAATCTCAGGTGGCGGGTTAGTGGTGACCTCACCCAATTTACCACATGGTAAAACTAAAGTGTCTTGTCTTCAGTGTGTTTTTACATTGGGATAGCTCATATGTAGGGTGTATATTTCAGGTTAACTAAGGTACATGAGTTATCCCAAGGTACAAATATAGCGGGGACTTTCATTCTACCACAAGGTAAATTAGGAGAGGTCAGCATTATACCACCACCTGGGATTGACCTTGCTTTGTTGATCTCACAGAAAAACTAAAGGGGCTGGTCTTCACTGTGTGTTTTTACCTCAGGACAGCTCATGCACATTATTTACCCTGAGGTAATAAATACACCTTCTTTTTAGCAGTGAAGACAAGGCCATAGATAGAAGTCGAACAGGGCAAGGAGCACTGAATCAACCATCTGCAATAAAGAAACGATATGGGGTTCCTTTAGAGACATTAAGCACAGAGCCACATTGTGCTCAGCGACCCATGAAAGCCGAGAGGAGGTCGTGGCACTGTTCAGTGGAATGATTGAAGTTAGGATTTTGCCTCCTCCAGTCATAATAACGGAGGTGGTTCTTACAGGCCAGGCCTTTGAGTGAGTGCCCTATAATAAGGGGATTTCACAGAAGGGGCTTTACAGCTGCTAGGAGACAAGTGTTATTAAAGGGGACAGAGCTCTAATAAGAGCCTGGCTGCTGGGTCAAAGGGTGTGTCTCTGCCCTTCCATAAAGGACAAAATGAATGGCTTGAGGGCTCCAGTGCTCACACAGCTACAGCTAATGATGAAATGGTGCTGGCTAAGACAGGAGCCTACTTCACACATACTGGGGGAGGGGGAAGGAGGGAATGGATCTGTTTTCAGCTCCATCCACAGGCTTGTGAGCACAAAGGGCATGGCTTCTCTGCTGCCTATAAAAGAATAACACAACAATATTCTTTCACAATACCCCAGCTTTAAAGGAAAGGGTCCATAATCTGGTGGGTGAGGGTAGTTATTCCCCTGGACAATTGTGGGCTAATTCTTGACCAGTTTTACGCACTTCTCAGGGGAAGAACCCCTTGTGTACAGAGTTCTGATGGTGCTGATCTGCACTCTTGCATTGCCAAAAGCTGCCATTTTACCTGCACCACTCCTTTCTGAGTGTCAGAGTCACTGGAGAGTCTGAGGGATCCAATCTTTGGATGGAACTCTAGGGCAAGCAGCACAAAATTCCTTTCCCAACTAGCCTTGAAGCACAATGCTAGGGAAAACCAAATGCACAACATACTTGTGCCATTGAACCACCCAGAGGATTTTCAAGCCTTTCCATTGGGATGTGGGTGAAAACAGAAGCCGAGCATCAGCAAAAATCAAAGAAAGCCTTGACAAGTTTTATAAACCTAGGCACCATCCCTATGGGGTTGGCTGAGTTCTGCCTGTTTTACAGTCATGGAACTGCAATCTCTCTTCCAGATCCATGGTCAAACTCCATTCACCTTACTGATGTGGGCAGCCTAGGGTGACCAGATGTCCAGATTTTTTAGGGACAGTCCTGATTTTTGGGTCTTTTTCTTTATATAAGCTCCTATTACCCCCCACCGCCATCCTGATTTTTCACACTTGCTGTCTGGTCACGCTAGGCCAGCCCATGGGTACCCCTGCCTGACCCCTCCTCACTTCACCAAAGGCTTTACTAGGAATTTAGCACTGGTTCTGATAGTGCTGTCACACCCAACGCAATAAGCCACTCAATGCCCACCAGGGCTGAGTCTTGCTCTACACTGCTGAGTTAGAAGGGGGACATAGGATGCCTTTTTGCACCCCATGTGAGATTGTGGACCTCCTCTTAGGAGGCTTTGAAAGCAGCTTGCCCTTCCTGATTTCACTGGAGCAGCTGGACATGTCTCCACCAGGGTCTTATCGCCTCCTCCTGGGCAGCTTGGCTGGTGGAGCTTGAAGGGGGGAAGGGAAGTGGGGGAAACAGACAAGACAGGAAAAGATCCGATCTGTTACTATGGTGTGTGTGTGTGGAGGGGGGTTAATCCTGGGAGCCGGGCAGGTTAAGGAGGGCCATCTAGGCGAGCCGTGTGCAGCCAGGCAGGGGATGCCTGCTCCAAGCGCCTAGGGCAGGGCTGGTGGCGAGACCCCCCACCAGTGGCAGGATACCTTTATTTCTCGGCTCTGGCTCCAGCGCTCCGCGGGGGCTCAGGGCACAGTGCCTGCAGATCGGATCCCGGTGGGGCTCGGAGTAAGAGCCCCCCTGCTCTGGTGCCTGGCACCCAGCACGCCCGTCCCTTACCTTAGCGCCCGGGGCGGAGGCGAGCAGCAGCAGCAGGAGCAGCGGGGCCGGCCGCCGGCCGGGAGAGCCGCGCAGGGCGGCCATCCTGCGCTCCTGCGCCATGGGAACAAGGCAGCGGCGGCGGCAGCCCGGAGGCAGCCGCAGTCGCCTGAGCGCAGCCCTGCATGGCTGGGTAATTAATGACTTTCCAACCTGTTTGGTGGCTGGGCGCCCGCAGCTCCGCGGGGCCCTGATTGACACAAGCCGACCTGAGCCACCCGCACCCCGCGTGCGCCTGCCCCTGCCCCACATTCCTCCCAGGCCCGGGGAGGTTTGGGACGCAGACAAAGGAAGCCAAACCCAGCGCAGCAGGATCCCTGCCCTGCCTCTCCCCTCCGCAGCCCCGGCTCCCTTGGGGTGGGAGGGAAGGGGCTCCCTCCAGCCTGGCTTTGGGGACAGGACCTGGCAGAGGAGCCAGGACTAGCACCACTTCCCCCGGCTGTGTGTCTGAGAATCCGGATCCACATCGGATCGAGCTACTCCGCATTGCCGTGATCCCTTCCACCCAGGACAGCCCTGCACCCGCTGGCAGTTGTCCCTGGATGAAGGAAGTAGGCAAATATGATAGGTATAGCCCCACTTTGCAGCTAAGGAAACTGAGGCACTAGACAATGACGTCTGTGTAGGGATGGGAGGAGAATCCTGGTCCAGTGATTGTATTGTTCACACTTAAAAGAAGGGTCACTTTGGTGGTGACAGTGTTTGAAGATTGTGAAATGGTACAACTGAAGATCAAAGTATCAGAGGGGTAGCCGTGTTAGTCTGGATCTGTGAAAGCAGCAGAGAATCCTGTGGCACCTTATAGACTAACAGGGCATTCTGGTGCTGATGTCTTGACTGGGTACCACAGGCATATTTCTGTGCCTAAAGGCTTTTTCCTGGTAACTGAAACTGGTCTGCACCTAGTGTAGATGCAGTTATAAGGTGCCTTGTATCAGCATAGCTTATTCCCCTTCTCATACAGGAATAATGTATATAGCAGTATAGGCACCCTTAAACCCCTATAATTGGGTGCTGTTGTACTGCCCAGTAGCATGGATAAAGAGGTAACAACTTCCTAGTGTAGACAAGACCTGAATGAATTTATCTTGAAACATTGAACAAGTGGCATGAACATTGACTTTGAGCAAAGCTTTGATCATGTCTCCTCTGATTTGTCCTTTCACTCCAGACACTGATCATCACATTGAACACTCCTTCCACTGAACTGTTTGCTCAAGATCAACATAGAGGAATTTCTATTCACTTGTCTCAAACAAACACTTTGGTCTGATCTACACTACGGAGTTAGGTCAATACAAGGCAGCTTACGCTGACCTAACTATATCCACACTTAAATTTTGCTTTCGCTGACATAACTGTCCAGCTGTGCTGACTTAGTAAGTCCACCCCCATGAGCGGCGTAAAGTCAGGGTCAATGTAGTTAGGTCAACACTGTCAGTGTAGACACTGCGTTGCTTATGCCAACTGATAGCGGCTTTCAGGAGCCTTTCCACACTGACAGTACAACCAATACAAGCACTCCTGGCAAGGATGCGCACCGCCGACACAAGGAGCAAAGTGTAGACATGCACAAGCTATGTAATTACTGCAGCGGCTGTATGCTGACACAAGTTAGATTGACTTCACTTTGTACTGTAGACAGGCCCTTTGTAGTTAGAACTTGTCCACATGTGAAAGTTATTTGGAATTATTTTCATCCACGTTAAATGATCCAGAGCAACTGTTGCACCAACAATGTGTCCGCACCACATTGTTATCCTGGTGTGGATAACACTGATGCTTCCCTTTGGGATCATCGTGCCCAGAACTGTGTTGTTTTGAATTAAGCATTCAGCATTCTTTGCAGAAATCCTATGGTGCAATGCTCCACCACTAGGCTCTGTGTTGTGGGATTTTTGTCACTGTGCGATACTTGCTGGAAGGCACTAGTATTCTGAGACTTGGGGTCAAACTAATTCCCATGATTTCTCTCCTGTCATCCCATAATTCATCTGGCTTTTATGAGCCAGCCCCATTTTCAAAGAGCTGTCAGGCAGCATGAAGGAACCACTGCACTCCTGCAGTCCTGATGGTTCTTAATATAAACAGGCTGCCGCCCATATATCTACAGTCATGCGGGACCATACGGGCATCCGAGAAGGAGGAGGCTGAAAAAACAAATGTTTTGACTAACGAAATTAAAAACTGGATATTTTAGATGTCCAGAAACTTTCCCATTGATTTGAAAGGCTTTCTGCCATCAATTTCTTTGAAGAAAAAGCCATATTAGCAAAGAGTTGGGTGGCAAAGAGTGGGTGCTTGAACTTCGATGGCTATTTTCACTACTTTCATAGAATATGGTCACTGAATCTCTCAAAATACAGGAACTTGTTTTTTTTCCCAGAGTGGAGCAGATAAGTCTTAAAGCATATTTATTTCCTGAATGTTCCCTCTTTTTCTCCTTACAGAATGTTCACAGTCAGATTTTTTAATGTATTCATTATTCTAAATTGTATGTCAATTTCTTCCTTAAAATCCTTTTTCCTCCATGAACAGTTTGCAAGCGGTTCTTGCAAATGCTCCAACTTAGAAACTTGCTGCATGCTGGTTAGTTATAGCAATCTGGTGGTGTTGTTTCTGGTCTCTGATTGGATCACTCTAACAGCACAAAATAAGGATTTGCACTGAAATATGCAATTTGAAGTTTGCTTTCCGTGCCTGTTCAGTCTTTCAATTTTGAGCAATTATTCAGGCTAACAAAGCTCAATCACTTGCTTGTTGCTGGTGAGTGGACCAGAATAGGTCACAGACATGGCTGAAATAAAACAGTCACAGATGTTTTTTCCATGCTTCACTCATCTGTAGTTCATACCCTTATCCAAACAGGCACTGTGTCCCCTAATGCCAGATTGGGATTGTGGTAAATCAGGTTTGCCCAGATTTTGAGGACAATTCACTGTGGGTTATGTTTTGTGGGGATGAAAGGATGACCATGTCTGTATCTGTAACATGCAGACATAGACTTACTATCTAGGTTAGTTAACATAAGGTCTTTCAGCAGCATGTCACCTTTTAATGCCTTAGTGGGGTTATTGACAAGTAGAGTATGATATTGGTAGATTGAGCATGCCCAAGTGATAGAGGATAATGTCTCCTAAATCTTTAATGTATTTACCCTCACAATGCTACAGGAAAGCATAGCACTGCTATTACCCCCATTGTACAGATAGGGATCTGAGGCACCCAAAGACTTTCCCAAAGCCACGCAGGAAGTCAGCAGTGGAGCAAGGATTTGAACCCAGGTCTCCCAGATCCTAAACTAGGGCCCTAACCACTGAACCAACCTCCCTCTATAAAATTACATAATAAAATACAGATAATCAAAGCCTATTAAAAAGTCACCAGGTTGCAGAAAGTGCTGTCCATCATCTGGGTTTGCTCCATATAGCAATAAATGTCTACCAGGGATGGTCTAGACAGTATTTGGTCCTGCCATGAGGGCAGGGGACTGGACTCGATGACCTCTCGAGGTCCCTTCCAGTTCTAGAATCTATGAATCTTTTATTGCTCTTCTTCCAATGGCATAGGAAGGCTATTGTAAAATGTTTCTGGGGGTCACTCATCAAAGTTTTTGAAGACAAACTGCTGTCAGGTCAGGTTGCCTTTGGGCAGCCCATAAACCACCAGTGGCTCAATACTGCTCTCAGGAGCATGGGTAGCATGCCTGTTGACTTCAGCGGGAGCACCATGTGAGCCCAGGGCGAACGCTACTGTTTGTTGTGCTAGTGCTCACAGAGGGCCAGGTCATAGCAGTTGAAAGATCTGGCTCACAAACTGAGGTGGGCTGTATGCTGACACTTCTCTTTCTTATGGCAACAGTTGGATCTTAAGGTCTCTCATCCAGTCCAGAGCAGAGGGTGCAGCCATATGAATGGGTGCTGCACCTCCAGGATGAGCATAAATTGGGCAACCCTCCATGATGTGTCTGATAGTTTGCACCACACCACAGACACAGTTGAGTGACTCTCTCACTTTCCATCTATGGAGTATGTGTGCGCATCTTCCATGGCGGGGGCAGTTACAGTTTAGAGCTGTCCATATGCGCCATGAGGAGGGGAAGCTCAGCACCTGCACAGCTGGGTCGTCAATTAGATTTTTGCTTGGTATGTTGGCAGCTGCTCAGGCTTCAGAACATCTTCTGTGAACGTCCTAATCTTCCACAAGGAGGAGTGAGACCGGAAGGGTTTTCTTGATTTTAGTCGGTGGCGAGGGGGAAGATCTAGGTCATGGTGGAGCAGTATTGTGGTATTTGCCATAGTCTTTATGTACTCCTGAACTGTCACAGCATCTTCTCAAATATTTGCCAGAGCAATGTCAGCCAATACTGATAGCCATGGAAGTGGCATTGGTGGGAGGGTGCCGCTAATTACATGAAGAGCAGCATTAATTTCAATGTCCACTAAGATGGCATGTGGGCTTCCATTCCAAGCTGGGGCACGGTATCCTGCTGTGGAATGGACCAAGGCTGGTGAAGGTATTTGGAGCATGTGGGCGTCGCTTCCCCATGATGTTCCTGCAAGCTTCTGTATGATGTTGACCCTGGGGTTTGTTTTCCTTTTGGTTTGTTCAAGGTGGCGATGGAAGTTGAGCGTGCGGCCCCGAGGTATTCCTAGGTCCTGTGGATTATGATTGGGCATCAGTGGTGACCCACCAAAATCGATGATTAATTTCACTCGGATCTACTTGTCTTCTTGGCCTGGGCATTGTAGCTGAAACTACTGTTTTTGAGACATTTGGCTTAAACCCAGGCATTGAAATAGGTTTCACTGACCGCCAGGAGGCAACACAACAAAGGCAGAAGTGACCCTCCTTGATTAACAGGCCAGCTCTCTCCACTCAAGGGCTTTTCTGAGAGCTTCCTCAAGATGAGAGCTGCATGAAACTGGGGACAAATGTTGCCATTTGATTTTGTGTTCCTCAAATATTTGTATGTTCCACAAAATTGTACAAACTGGCTATTTCCTCTTCAACTCCAGGCTCTTCAGGGCAGGGATTGTTTTCTTGGTACTGGCTTTGTCCGGCACCTAGCACAATAGGGTCCTGCACCATGACTGGGATGCTTAGGAACTACAGCAGTACCCAGAAATACATCAATATAATCATTAATAGTGTCAAATTCTATTTTGCAGCCACCTGCCACTCTCAGTGTGTCCATTTTCAAGGGAAAAAATACAAAAGATAATGAATTTGCTAAAGTGGGCCAGTCTGAGTTCATAACAAGAGGCAAGTAGCCCCCTGCAATTTCACAGTGTTTCTCCATCTGTAGGGAATGCTTTGAATGTTGCTACTTAGGCTGGAGTTTTCTTTTATCAAATACACATGCATGATATACAGGGGTGGGTTTTGTGTACATTTCGGCTTGGAAACCAATCGCTTGGATTTATAACTGGGTTGGGGGTTTTAACTCTTCTGCTCAACCAGATGGGGAACGGAATGCCGGATTCTGATGAATCACCACCCTGGCCTATTCCCTTTCAATACCTGATCAGCTAATGCAGTGACATAGTGCTCCTCGGTTGGCAAAGTCAGACATTTCATGCCACTTGGAGTTTGCTGTCTAGTAATAAAACCGCTTCCCAGCCCCGCTCAAGGGAATTGATTGCTTCCAATTTATTTATAAAGCTATTTGAACCCCAGAGTGGTTACCAGCTAAATCTCATCATCAATAGGGCTTTACCAAATTCACAGGCCATGAAAAATGCATCACAGACCATGAAATCTGGTCTTGCTCTGTGAAATCTGGTCTTTTGTGTGCTTTTACCCTATACCAGGGGTCAGCAATCTTTCAGAAGTGGTGTGCTGAGTCTTCATTTATTCACTCTAATTTAAGGTTTCATGTGCCGGTAATACATTTTAATGTTTTTGAAGGTATCTCTCTATAAGTTTATGTATTATATAACTAAACTAGTGTTGTATTGTAAAATAAACAAGGTTTTCAAAATGTTTAAGAAGCTTCATTTAAAATTAAATTAAAATGTTGATCTTATGCCGCCGGCCCGCTGAGCCCGCTGCTAGTCGGGGGTTCTGTTCACCTAGGCTGGCAGTGGGCTGAGTGGGGCCTGTGGCCGGGCCCCCAGCTGGCAAGTGTCCAACAGCCAGAACCCCAGACCAGCAGCGGGCTGTGCGGGGCTGGCGGCCAGGACCCCAGACCAGCAGTGGGATGAGCAGCTCAACCCGCTGTCTCTCAGGGGTTCCATCCGCCAGCTTCTGCCAGCCGGGATTCCGGCTACTGGACCCGCTCAGCCTGCTGCCGGTCTGGGGTCCTGGCCATGCCCACATACAGTAGGTATCCATCTTCTCCCTGATTCTGGCCCATTCTCTTCCTCTCTCTCTCTGCACTGAGCTGAGGGTGGGAGTGCACTGAGCACAGGGCTGGGGGTGAAGGAGCAGGCTGGGGGTTGGGGTGTAGGGTCTGGCCAGGAGCTAGAATGAGGGAGGGGGCTCAGGGTTGGGACTGGAGGTTGGAGTATGGAGCGCTTACCTCGGCAGCTCCCATTTGGTGCAAGGGGTGCAGGTGGGAATGTGGGGTGGGTGGGTGCAGGAGCTCCCATTTGGTGCTCAGGTAGGGGTAGGGATGTGAGGGGGTGCATGGGGTGTGGGGGGGCTGGGTATGTTGGGGGGGTGCAAGAGTCAGGGCTAGGGTAGTGGCGGGAGGGTTGAAGGAGTCAAGCAGAGGGCTGGGTGTGTGTAGGGGGGGTACAGGGCTCAGGACACAGGCCTGAGGCATGTGCAGGGATGAGGGCAGAGGGCTGCGTGTGTGGGGGGGGGGGGTCAGGGCAGAGGGCTGGGGATGTGGGCTGGGGTCATGGGGTGCTCACGGCAGGGGGCTGGAGGGTATATGCCCCTATTCCATCTCCCCCTTCCCCAAGGCCCTGCCCCCGCTTCTTCTTTGCCTCCGCTGGGAGCAGCGAGCATGCTGACTCCACTCCTCCCTGACCCCCTCCCTCGCAAGGGCCATCAGCTGATTGGCCCACAGGGAGGGAGGGACGAAGAGGAGGAGGAGGAGGGGCACGAACACAGCACACTGCAGGAAGAGGCCAGGGAGCTGGCAGGACCAAGCTTCTGCCCCTTGCCCCTGTAGGGGAGGGTGGGGTGGGAGGGAAGAGAAGGGCGGTCCGGGCCAGGCTGGGCTGGATTTTTAATGGCACACTGCTGCCTGCTAGGACTCCAGCAGGCAGCAGCATGCCATTAAAAATCAGCTCACGTGCCGTCTTTGGCACGCAAGCCATAGGTTGCCGACCCCTGCCCTATACTATACAGATTTTATGGAGGAGACCAGCATTTCTCAAATTGGGGGCAAAGGAAGTTGCAGGGGGAGGTTGCAAGGTATTTTAGGAGGGTTGCGGTATTGCCACCCTTACTTCTGCACTGCCTTCAGAGCTGGGCAGCTGGTTGCTCGGGCACCCATCTCTGAAGACAGCACCCTACCAGCAGCACCGCAAAAGGTTGGCAATACCATGCCATGCCACCCTTACTTCTGTGCTGCCTTCAAAGCTGGGTGACCACAGAGTGGCGGCGGTTGACTGAGGGCCCAGCGCAGAAGTAAGGTAGCAGCAGCATATCATGCCATCCTTACTTCTGCGCTGCTGCTGGCAGCTCTGCCTTCAGAGCTGGGCAGCTGGAGAGTGGTAGCTGCTGGCCTGGAGCCCAGCTCTGAAGGCAGCACCATCGCCAGTAGCAACGCAGAAGTAAAGGTGGCAGTACTGCAACCTTCCCTACAATAAACTTGCAACCCTCCCCCTCCTTGTTGGGTCAGGGCCCCTACAATTACTACACCATAACATTTCAGATTTAAATAGCTCAAATCATGAAATTTGTAATTTTTTTAGTCCTATGACCGTGAAATTGACCAAAACGGACAGTGAATTTGGTAGGGCCCTAATTATCAGGCAGTAACATACTCAGTTTTCTATGAGACCATTTTAAATGTTGGTTTCTATCCTGTATCCAATTATTTCTACAATGTAGCCAATGATGCTAGACAAATTCAGACTGGATATAAGGTGTACATTTTTAACAGTGAGGGTAATTAACCCCTAGAACAATTTTCCAAAGATTGTGGTGGATTCTCCATCATTGACAACTTTTACACCAAGGATGGGTGTTTTTCTAAAAGATCTGCTCTAGGAATTATTTTGGGGAAGTCCTATGGCCTGTGTTATACAGGAGCTCAGACAAGATGATCACAATGATGTCTTCTTCTTTTGCCATCTCTCAATATATCAATCTCCACTAAATGCAAGCTCTAGAACCAGTTCAGTCTTCCTCCTAAGAATATATTTTCTGCACAATGGGCTGGGTTATTGAGCACTGCCAGTTAACAGAAATTGTGTGGCTCAATGAATCAAGCTGAATATTTACCCTGTAACAAATCTTTCTTATATGAACTTTCCCCATTGACTTGGAGAGCAGTTGTGATACCATCACAACCATTCAGGTGATCCTTTGTGCCCCTGTATGCTTGTGCGCCATTCTGCACCTTCCCCGGTAGCCAGCTTGCTGTCACACCAGCGCCAGAGCGAGGGCTGAGGCAATGCAAAATGGAATCGGGTGTTCTGGAGCAAGGGGATTGGGCTGTGGAGTGAAGGGTGGATCTGCATGCCAGATGTGGTACAATTAGTATGGGAAGCTGATCTGAGCCTCAGCATTTCTTCCCCACTGAGGGTCTCGGCCTCGGGACGGAGTGAGGAAAGAAAAATTACTGAAGGATGTCAGCTGGGATCCTAGTGATGGAGGTGGTACTGGGAACTCCTGATCAAAGCAGTTTGCTGGAAATAGGGGGAAGTCAGGGACACCTAATTCAGTCTCGCCCAGAGAAAACAAGGGGATGATTGTTTAAAAATCATACAGCAGTTCTATTAACTGACTTCCACAATGGCTAAACATTGCTTCCAAGTTGAAATAAACGGGCAGTGTGATGAAACAAACAGAGAGAATACAGTCAGAGCTCAGCAGCCAGTCTATTTGATTAGCCAGTCCGATGAAGGGAAAAGCCAACTGCTCACTGATGAATGTGGTTTCATGTGGGGAGGTCTCTTGCTGTTCCAGCGAGGCATAGTACCTTATAAAGCCAGCTCATGGGCTACAAACAAGCGAGAATGAGCAAAGCTTCTGAGAAGCACAAAGAACATAGTTTTCATTTGAACAGAATGACCCAGGGGCTTCCAAAAATATGTCCCAGCATTTGACTCATTCAAAGAAACAGCTTGAAGAGAAAAGATAAAGAAGTCATCTTGGTGGAGGGAGGCAATAAAAACAAACAGGCTGATGAATGGCATTTCACAAGGGGAGGAGATTTGGAGGATTTTACACTTGTGCACATCAGGGACCAGGCAGAGCATGTCCAGGTGTTATGCAAAGATTTCTCCACATGCTGTTCAACATGCCCTGCATGTTCATTCATGACCTGCAACACCCCCTGCTATTCCAGTCCTGATCCCCCCACCAGGTTTTCCAATGCAGTCGTGAGCTGCAGTTCCTGGGCCTCTCCTGACAGAGACAGAGATGACATGTGGTGGTGTATCTATTGACAAATGTTAAAAGAACACTTTCTAGCTGTGTGGGTCTCAAGTTTAGGTTGTGTTTTTAAAAAGGGATTACAAAACCTAGTATAAAACCAAACATTTTCTTCACTTTTAAAAAAATGATTCAATGGTGTGACGATGTGGTTCTGGCGGCACCCAACTGAGAGTGCCAAATCAGGATCAATTGCTCAAACAGGGCAGTTACAGCCCAGGGCTGGGGTATTTCCACTCTAAGGCAAACCAACCGCCAGACAAAAGACTTCGTGTCACCCTCTGGCTAACGCAAGTCACACAAGCAATTCCTTAGACACTCCGTCTCCCAGTATCACCACTAGTCTCACACGTCCTGGGGATGAATGGTTATGAAACCAACACCCCAGTAAAGAAAAGGTTCTCTCGATCCCAAAGGACCAAGCCCCAGCCAGGTCAATATCACATCAGATCTTACCACAAATCACGCTGGTGCCAATCCTTTAGAATCTAAAATCTAAAGGTTTATTCATAAAAGGAAAAAGATAGAGATGAGAGCAGAATTGGTTAAATGGAATCAATTACATACAGTAATGGCAAGTTCTTGGCTCAGGCTTTAGCAGTGATGAAGTAACTGCAGGTTTAAATTCAGTCTCTGGACATCCCCCGCTGGGATGGGTCATCAGTCCTTTGTGCAGAGCTTCGATTGTAGCAAAGTCCCTCCAGAGGAGAAGCAGGATTGAAGCAAAATGAGCTCAGGCTTCCAGCTTATATAGCTTTTCCAGTTGTAAGGACCTTCTTTGTTCTTACTGTGGAAAGTTACAGCAAATGAGTTTGCAGTCACATGGGCCAGTTTCTGCTCACTCCAGTGAGTCACAGGCGATTCGCCTTCTCTCGATGGTCAATTTGTAGTTTGATGCCTTAATGGGCCATCAAGCAGGCTAAGCAGAGTGACACCAGCCTGTCTGGGACTTTTTCCAGTAAACACGAACAAGTTTGAATACAGACAATACCAGCCAATATTCATAACTTCAACTCAGAAATGATACAGACATACAGACAGCATAATCATAACCAGTAACCGTAACCTGGTCTTAGGCACCTTATATGACCCCCTTTACGTAGAATTGGGCACTACAGAACCTTGGTTGCAACCCTGCTCTATATGGTCCAGTTTATCAATAACGTCACACCCCCAATGCAAAATTGATGCAGGAAGGATGACACAGACATCACTGACTGCATCTCAAAAGCTCCATCCCTGGTCTGTCTCACTACAGCCCCATTTTGGGTAGAACCATCTTAGTGTATAACAGAAATGTTTTACCAAACTCATGTTCAATAACATGATTGAATCTCTTTACAAACTTAAGGTAAAACTTAGTTTGAACAACAGTGGATTGGATCTGCTCTTGCAGCAAGATTCCTGTATGTCTCATATGCTCTTGCCAAGAGCTAAAGAAACTAGCTATTTTATCTGTACCAGCTCTGGCAAATGTTTGGAACCCAATTAACATTAAATTAACAGAGATATTAATGTTGTTCACAGTATAGGAATCTTGGCATTTAGCCATGCCATCAATATGGTAGTGTGCCGCAGTTTCCCCTTTCCTAGTGCACATCAGGTCTGGAATGTCTTTTCCCTTATGAAAAGTTTCAATACTGCTTACAGGCATTAACTGTGAAACATTAGAATAGCAAGGCCTTTTAACATAAAGTGTGTTCTTATGTTTTTCTCTTAACACGTTTAAGGGATTTTTCAAAAGACTCGGCACATTGTACATTTTTACAGTTCTTGGTAACAGCAACACATTAGTCGCAAAAATTACCATTAGCAATAAAAACAAATTCATTGCAAGTGTCCATCTATAACCATGTTTGTCATGCCACACCTTTGGTTCAATACCATTGGAGTTTTGACATCTTAGGGTTAACCTGTGGATTTCCTTTGCAAAAATCAGTTTTCTCTTTCCTCCTTGTTCTGCAGGATTAAACCCTGATTCCTCTTGCTTAACCAAATTCACTGGCGTCACAAATGGCAAAATATTGTTTTAGTATTTAAAGATTTCCCTGCTGTGTTGGGAAACCCACACAACTAGTGCCTGAGAATCTGAATGTGAAATTGACCAGTCTAGTAAAAATAATAAACTGCCAAGACATATTCAGAGCCACCAAAACCAACTCTCGTTCTCATAAAGAGGGCTGAGCAAATAATGGATTTTTCTGCTCAGAGGCCCAAACTGAAAGTTTTGAAAAAATTCCAATTTGATTCAAATCAAAATCAGATTTTCCTAAAAGTTTTCATCAAATTGAAAACTTGAAGAAATTTCACTTTGAATCAACTGAAATGTTTCCTGTTGACTTGAAATAATTCCCCCACGTTTTTTATGATGAGTTAGCTGTTTGTGGTGGTTTTCACTTCTTTTTTTAAATATTGACCAAAATGTATTTCAAAACATCAAAATATTTTGATTTTAAATGAAATGTTTCAGAATGAAATGGTTCAAACAAAATGTTTCAACTTATTTTTTAAAAAAAAAAAATTTTCAATGAAAGCAATTCAACCTGAATTCAATGAATGTTTTGGGGCCCTGAAAAATGCTTTTTTCCATGAAAAAAAATTGTCAAAACCTGTTTTATCTTTATCTTCTTGTAATTGCATCTCCTGTCCTGCCTTTTTTCAGCATTTTCAGAGAGATAAAGTGTCTTTATTTACCCTGTAAATCTGAGATTTTCACAACTGTCTCCTGGATTTGGGTGCCCAGTTAATGGAAATTGGTTTCCAAAAATTTTGAGGAGCTTTTAAATTCTTAGCCTAAGTGCTTGAGGCAGAAACTGTGGCTTTTGTTTGTCAATAAAGGGCCAAGCGTGTTTTCGATGCTGTATAAATAATTAACTTATTTAATTCAGTGCCCAAGCTGAGTGAAGAGCAGGGAGTAAACAAAGAACAGAAATGATAAAAGGGACACTAGGGATTTTAATTCTTTCAGTTTTGATAGCAATCATAATCTAAGGTCCTGTTGTTAACCCACAATCAAGGAGCTTTTTCATATACAGCTTGGACTTTGATAGTGTCCCCATCAGAGGTTAGCTGGGGCCACCAGCCTCCATGCACTGTGGAAATTCAGGGCATGTTTAAACCAGGGTTGCTGGAGGTGAAAGGTTTCTGCATGAGGTTACTGCCCTCAGGAGCCCCCAAGATTTAAATTTTGTCTTTTGGCCATTGGATTGGGAAATGTATCACCCAACTGGCTTTCTCATAAGGATCAGGAGCTGAGTCGGCTTCCCCAGCGCAGCCAGACAGGGAATGGAATCCCCAGCTGCATTAGTGACTGGATCTGACAGCAGCTGGGGGCAATGCTTATGGCCTCTGTCACTGTGGGTTCTCCAGGACTGGAACAGAGTGTCTTCTAACGAGGCCTGATGGAATTTCCTTTTCCCGCCACAACCCATCTGTAAATTCACAGATGGAAACAGTCTTCAAGAGACCAAGTCCTGGGATCATGGTTAAAGGGGCTAAGGGCTTGACAAGCTACACAAGAGAATGCAAATGGTCTGGATGATAAAGCTCTCTGGGCATATCTTTTCATATTTTCAAAGCATCGGCCTCCAATTTACCACTCCATTGGGGCAGAGGTCTCTCTTTTGTAGCTTCTGTAACTTTCCACTCTTTATTTCCTTAAAGCTTCTGTAACTCTCTGCTCCCCCTTCCTCTGGACATGTGTGTTCTGAAACCATTGTGTGTTCCATGCTACACAATGCAGGGCCATTGCAGTCCGCCTTTGCCTAGGTGGGGTTAGGAGTGGGAAGAGGAAGATGGTAACAGCAATCAAAAGCCAGTGGGGAAAGAACATACCAAAACCTGGGGGTGGGAGGGAAGGAGGAGAAGAGCTGGCTCTGCATGCCTGCAGCCTGAGATGGGCTGGATCAATACCAAACTGAGACTCCTCTCCACTTGGGGAGATGGACAGTGCTAGCAGAGGCTGCCAAAAGCAGCGGTCTCAAGAAAGAACATGTTGTTATTAGGAGCCTTTTGGTAAGATCAGTAGAGGAAGGAGGCCCAATCTAAAGCCCATTGAAGTCAATGGGTGTCTTTCTACTGACTTCACTAGGCTTTGGATCAGGCTCTTCTACACTGAATGAGTCACACCAAGACAGGAGAGGAGGGAATTAGGCCCAGGGAATCTATTGCCCAAAGTGACTTTCTTAGTAAAATAGTCTCCTCTTGGTTTCAAAGATAGTTCGGCCTGTCTTGGAAATGCCTCTGTCCTTCTACATTGTTCAATAATGAGGATGTGGCTGAGAGTCTCAGGCTAGATTTACACTACAGACCTATATTGGTATAAGTACATTGGCTTGGGTGTGAAAAATTCACACTCCTGAGCGACATAATGATACTGACCTTAACTCCCAGTATAGAAAGCACTATGTTGGCGGAAGAGCTTCTCTCATTGACGTAACTACTGCGCCAAGGGGAGAGCTCTCTCCCATTGGCCTACGAGTGTCTCAGTTAAGTGCTGTAGAAGTGCAGCTGCATTGGCGCAGCTGTGCCCATGCAGTGTTTTTGGTGTAGACCTGCCCTCATTTTCTTTGCTGGACAAGGCCTCATTGCAGCTTTGGCAGTGTCGTCTCTTATAACAAGTTACTGGAGATGGTTGGAAAAAATGACAATTGTTTTACTCGGGAATTTTTATTTTCTGGGAGAAAAAAAGGAATTATTTTTAATTAAAAGCTAAATGTATTTTGGTTTCCAGTGAAAATGTTCACTTTCTGGTTCAAAAATCAAAGATTTTTACCAAAAAAAAAGGCCATTTTCAATTTTTGGATTTTCAAAGAAAACTGAAACATTACAGCGAAAACGGTCAAAAAAATTTTCCCTCAATATGAAGAGGACCATGCACACTTGTGGTAACCAAGCTGAGATTTTCCCCAGGCACCTTAGTCAAATGCACACTGGTTTGGATTAAAATATAAAAATAAGTTTATTAAATACAAAAGGATAGATTTTAAGTGATTATAAGTGATAGCAAACAGATCAAAGCAGATTACCTAGTAAATAAACAAATCTGCAAACTGAGCTTAACAATACTAGATAGGTAGGATATGAATTAGCAAATTCTCACCCTGGGTGATGAACAGGCTGGCAGATTCTTAAGGCACAAGCTGTCTTGGCTTTGCAGCTTGGGTTTCCCAGCTTTCATACAGAGGCTAGAAATCCCTCTAGCTTGGGACCATCACTTTTCCCCTGTTCCATCTTTATTCCTCAGATGTTTCCAGGTGTGTTGTATGGAGAATGAGGCACCCTCATGCTGTCATTGTCCTCCTTTTATATCTTCTTCCCACTTGCTGGAAAGCTCTTTTGCTGTGACCTGGGTCAAGCAGTTCCCATTGTGTAGTGCTATCTCTGAGAGGTTTCTATTGTACACAGTTCCTGGGGTAATCTGTGTGCTTGTGTGCATTTCCTCAATAAGCCATTAACATTGTTTGGCCTTTTTACTGTTGTTTCAGAAAGGCTGCTTGTGGGTGTTTTCAACCTCACAACATGTTTCAGTAACACATACATAACCAAACTTCATAACTTCACATACAATGATAGCATATACAATCCAATGACATAGTATTGTCTAACAGATCAAGACTTTTAGAATGTTACCTCATAAGGCATACTTTGTACAAAACATGTCCTAATTACACGACAGTGGTGAATATTGGGGTGCCAGGAGGTCACACACAGTAATATATGACTTGCCATATTAGATCAAACGCATGGTCCATCTAGTTCAATATCCTGTCTCTGACAGCTGCTTCAGAGGAAGATGTAAGAACTCTCTCAGTGGGCAGTTATGAGATATTTATCCCTAGAGAAGTCTCCTCCCATTCCTAATAGAGATTTGCTAAAGCCCTGAAACATGCGGTTTTATACCCTCCCAAAATTCTCTTTAAATGGCATTAACTATTGTAACTCTGGATACTGAGTTCTATATAATCATCCAATCCCACTTTGAATCTTGTCAAGTTCTTGCTTTCAATGACATCCTGTAACAGTGAGTTCCACAATCTAATCACACATTCCGTGAAGGTGTTTCCTTTTCTAGCACTTTTCAATTTCATTGAATGTCCCCTTGGTCGTGTGTTCTGTCAGTTTATTATTTTCAGAATATGCTATGGTGTGACAGTCCCTCCCATGTATGTCCTACCCTTAGGACACCATTATGGGCACCTTGTGTCTATGCAAGTAGATTTTCATGGAAATTCTTCAGTTTTGTTTGTAATTAGTGTAGGTATGCTCAACAGCAGAACACCCAGACTGCCTACACTTGCAAAAAAGCTAAAGAATTTCCATGCAAATGGTAACATTATTCACCATGCAGAGCAGAATTTTTTAAATCATAGTTTCCTATGAAAAATACTTGTCATTTTTTTCAACCTGCTCCAGTGATTTCTTATAAGAAACTGCATGGCAAAACCTGCAGTGATGCCTCCTCCAGCAAAGAAACTGAAAACTAGAAACACCCAGCAAGATTGCACTTACCCTTCTAAGGAAGTTCTGCACTGCCACCAATGAGAGGCTGTGCCGTATGGACATAGTTTAACCATGGCTTTAACCAGATTCAGTAACTCTCCATGTTTCCTCATTGACTCCAGTGAGGTTTCGTGGGGTGCAAGTCAGGCCACAATTTGGCCCCCATTGTTAAAGCATCCCTTTTCAGGAAAAAAACTTGCTCAAGTGCTTTTCTGATCCTAGGCCTTACTGTGTATACATTAGCGTTCAGCAGTTCTGTATGATGATATAGAATCACCTCAGTTATTACACTAGAATACAATACAACTTTTATAGAGCCTTGGATGAACATACATACCATTGTGTTTTACCGTGTAGTACCTTGTGTGTGTGTGTTAGATAATACATGGGAAACACTTAGATCAACAGCAGAAAGTTAAACACAAATGAGGTGAAATAAAATAGAGTAATATCAGACGATACCTGTGTATTTAAGATTACAGAAAATACTATCTTATATATCCCGTTGGGATAAGGAAGGGGGATTATTAAAGCTTATAGCATGAGGCATATGGACAAAGGGGTGAATTTACAGGTAAAATCATAACTTTTGTATTTCCTCTTGTGTATTTAATGAGACACCTGCAGCTTAAAATCTAGTCCATTTCAAAGCAAAAGGCCAAATGTTTGGGGAGTGTAATTATATTTTTCTTCATGTAACTTTAGCGCCCTCATGGTCAAGATGGAGTCTGCTCTGCAGGCAGCTTTGGCCAAGAGATGGCACACGCAGGAATGCTGGAGGAGAAATCCCTTCCACCACAGGGCACCTGTTCCAACCCCCTCAGAGTGAACACACCCACCCACAGGAAAAGTACAATGGATATAACAAAGGGAGATATTGGTAGCTGCCAAATGATGTTAGAAGGGAGCATTGAACAACTTTAAACGAGCACGTTCCCTAATTTTTTGGCAATGTAACAACATTAACTGGGACGACTTTAAATGAGGAGTTACTGTTCTTGAAAACTGTTTACCATGTCTCCCCTCAGTCATCTCTTCTGCAGACTAAACAAATCCAATTTCTTCAATCTTCCCTCATAGGTCATGTTTTCTAGACCTCTAATCATTTTTGTTGCTCTTCTCTGGACTTTCGCCAATTTGTCTACATCTTCCTGGAAATGTGGTGCCCAGAACCGGACACAATACTTCAGTTGAGGCCTTATCAGTGCAGAGTAGATGGAACAATTGCGCCTCTGTCTTGCTTACAACACTCCTGCTAATACATCCCAGAATGATGTTTGCTTTTTTTGCAACAGTGTTACGCTGTTGACTCATATTTCGCTTGTGATCCACTATAACCCATGAATGCCTTTCCACAGTACTCTTCCTAGGCAGTCATTTCCCATGTCGTATGTGTGCAATTGATTGTTCCTTCCTAAGTGGAGTACAGTACTTTGCGTTTGTCCTTTTTGAATTTCACCTATGTACTTCGGACCATTTCTCAAGTTTATCCAGATCATTCTGAATTTTAATCCTGTCCTCCAAAGCCCTGGCAACCCCTCCCACTTGGTATTATCTTCAAACTTCATAAGTCTACTCTCTATGCCATTATCTAAATCATTGATGAAGATATTGAACAGAAACAGACACAGGACCAGTCCCTGCAGGACCCCACTCAATATGCCCTTCCAGCTCAACTGTGAACCACTGATAACTACTCTCTGGGAGTGGTTTCAGAGTAGCAGCTATGTTAGTCTGTATCTGCAAAAAGAACAGGAGTGCTTGTGTCACCTTAGAGACTAACAAATTTATTTGAGCATAAGCTTTCATGGGCTACAGCTCACTTCATTGGATGCATAGAATAGAACATATAGTAAGAAGATACATATACACGTACAGAGAACATGAAAAGGTGGACGTTGCCATAGCAACTCCACACAAGCAGTCCATTTCCTGGACACTACTATGCTAATAAGCGATGGTCACATAAACACCACCCTATACCGGAAACCTGAAATTCTGATGATTAGAAAATTAAAATGATCTGCTGTGATCCATATGATATATAAACATATTATTTCCAACTCACAAAAACACCTGTAAAAGAATGCTAGATTTGAAAAAACAAGCATGCAGTGTGATGAACTGGGAATGTTCTTAATGTTGCTCTGAATACTGTGTTGGTGCCTCAGTGTCCCCTATGCAGTTCTTAATACCTAGGTGGTGGGATAAGGGTGTGTGATTGCTGCAGAGCAAAGGGCCAGTGCACCTAAATGCTTGACCCTCTGTCTCCTAGCAACTGATGGCCTAGGCCCCTCCTCTGCAAAGGTGCCATCTGAAGGTGTTGGAGACAAAGAGGTCAGGTGACCTTGCCTGGGAAAGGAGCTGAGCAGAGAGGAGGGGCTGGAGGGGATGGTGAGTCAGGAGCTGGCTGGGGACAAAGA